>NW_026947504.1:15772700-16012700 GCF_034190915.1 Cavia porcellus | reverse complement strand
AACAATTTTAAGCACTTTCCCACAATGTATATTTATTTACTTGTTTATAACTTGCATATATACTGTATTATACTATTAATGTCCATTATAAAAGACACAAAATACAATTTTTAGGAAGCTAGATGGAAATAAATACCAAGAAGATCTTTTGCTGGGTGTGGTGGCAGATGCTTATCCACGAAAACTGGAGGATCACAGTTTCTAGGCAAGCCTGAATGACTTAGTGGGACCCTGGATCACACAAAAAAGGTGGGGCCTGGGAATGTAGCTCAGTGTCAGTGGCAGGACAGTTGCCTTGTATGCAAAAAGCTCTGAGTTTGATCCCTAGTACTGGAGGAAGAGGAGGAGGAGGCATATTATTCTGTTTCTTGGACACATCTGTGTTCATCTCTATGTCGATCTGGCACCTTTAGAAAGGCCATTCCACCAGGTTCCTCATTGTAAGGATCAAGTGAGCAGAACTCTTCTTAAAGCAGCTATTCAGTTTTACTCATATTGTTCTATTTGGCTAAATCATGTGTGTGCATAATAATGAGGATAAGAAAGTCTCCTGAAAAATATGACAGTACATAGATTTACACTTTTAGGATTCTCTTTGTCAAGACCACCCTGAGACATTACACATACCAAATCCTATTGTAATAAGTGAAGATGTAGATGGATAAGATTTTGAGCCATTTATATTTTTTATAGAGAAGATACACACAGAAGGAACACACATAATGCAATGCGACACGTTCAGTGAGAGGAGGTGCAAAATCAGAATGAGAGGATGGGGCAGGGCTCTCAGAGAGGGCTTCCCAAAAGTGATTTATCTTTTAAAAAACAAACATTTGAGAGATACACAAATTAGGCAAAGTGTTTGGGCTAAAGGCACAGAGGTGAGAGTCAGTCCCACATCCAGTACCCGACTTGCTGTCTGGGAGTTTGATGTGGCTGGCGTGGAGGGCCTGTCAGCAGGGAAGGAGGCCAGAAGTGGCCCAGTGCTGGCTCATGGAGCCTCACGCTTCGTGATTAAGTTTGGACTGAAACCCGTGATGGAGTGTATTAGCTTTCTTTCACTATGACAAAATGACTAATAGAAATCAAGGAATGAAGTACTTATTTTAGATGATTTCAGAGATTTCAGTTGGTGGTTAGTGGACTCCACTGCTTTTAGGTTTGTCTCAAAGGAGAAACATGATAGATGGACAAGGTAGCTGAGGAGGAAAGAGAAAGAGAGCAAGTGAGCAAGAGGCCAGGGACCAGATACAGTCCCCAAGGGCGTGTCCCCAGGGACCTACCTCCGCTACCTGGGCCCCGACCCTTAACAGCTCATTCAGCTATAGACTAAGGTTACTGGCCTCCTGACCTAGTCACTTCTCTAGGCCTCACTTCTGAAATTGCTGTGTTAGGGATCAAGCCCTCAATATGGATCTTCATGCTGAACCATAACGTGGGAGTTCCATGAAAGGTTCTAGGCAGGAGAGTGGCTCGGCCGTATTTGCATGTGGGAGGACACTTACGACTCCTCTATGGAAGGCAGGTTGCAAGGCATTAAACTGGGAGATGAGAGCCTCCTGGGACTCTAGAAGAGAGGAAGGAAACCTGAACTGAGTGCAGGAGAGATAGCGATGCTAAAAAGATGCAAAGAAATTGGAGGTTAGGCTCCCGTCTTGGAATCACACAACCTTCTTCGCTTCTCTTAGTTTATTAATTCTACAGGAGACTAAACGAAGCTCCTTATTCCTGAGCAGCAGTGTGACTTGCATGGAGAGCTTTCAAACCAAAGGCCTGAAGATTCCAATGCTGTCTTTTTTCCAGCCAGACTCCCTTAAAATCACTGCAAGAATACCTCTAAGGAGGCCCAGAGTCCTGGCAGAGATCCGCCTGTCAGAGCATCAAGGCCAAGTTTCCTAGAGTAGGGCAGCAGCTCCAGTGGGTTGCTGGAAGGGTCAGCACTGGGCACCCGTAACACCTGAACTGTCACTTCTTATTAAGTGAAGATCAGCCGCGTCAGGTTAATTAGGCCTCGTCAGGATTGAGACACACCAGACATAAACCCAGTAATTTTACTCTAGTCACACCTCTAGCTTCCTTTCCAAATTTTCTCCACTGCTTTATGTGGGGATTTTGAGTTCTTATCAGAATATAACAATATAGAGAAAAGTGCAGGAACTGTAAGCAAAATTTTATGAAATGATCACACCTGTGAAGCCAGAATTCAGATTAGGAAATAGAAAATTAAGCCCCTCTCATGTTTCTTTTAGTAACTACCCTCTTCAAGGCTAATCAATATCTCGACTTGTAGCACCATAGATTTGTTCTGCTTGGTTTTGAGCTTTATGGTTCATTAATTTGCATTGCTATTATGTCACTAAAAGAGTATGCCACAGTTTTTTCTATGGTTAAACAGGATTTGAGTAGTTTTTGGTTTGATATCTTACAAGTAGAGCTCCTACAGATGTTTCTGTGCACGTGTTCTGGTGTTTCTACGTATGTACTCAGTGAGTTTGCAGTTAGATCATAGCATGTGTGTGTAGTCATTCATCTTGAGTAGTAAACGGATGCTGCTGCTCAGTTTTCTGAAGCGATCTCATGGATTTACATTCCTGCTAACTTGTAAGAGAGCTCCAACTCTCTTACATTCCTGCTAACTTGTAAGAGAGATCCACATCCTCACCAAAACTTGAAATTGTCTTTTAAGTTTTTTTCATTTTACTCATTCTGATGAATTTGTGATGGCACTGCATTATGATGGAACTCTCATTTCTCTGATGATTAATAAAGTGACACTACCTTTCTCAAAAAATAAGCTTGTTAGCTATATTTTATTTTTATGCTAAAATACTTTTATTTTGTAATAATATTAGGTTTATGGAAGTATTGCAGGTTGTACAAAAGTTGTAATACCCTTTATCCAGTTTCAGTGTTAACAATTTATATAACTACATTACATTTATCAAAACCAGGAAATTAATATGAGGGAACTACAATGAACCAAATTCCATATATGTTTACATTTTACCAGTTTTTAAAATTATAATCATTATTGCATATTAATTGGCCATATTATTTGGTTCTGTGACACTTCTATACATGCATATATTGTGCTTGACTACTAAATTGTTTTCAATCTTTATTTTTTATTAGTTCACGTTTTCAGTACATAATGCTGATATCACTCGTGGGAAGTTGGTTCATGCATGTAAGACATTTTAATTCTTTTTTCATCCCTTCCCTTTTGTGCCTTCCTCCTCCCTCCATCTGTCATTTGAAAAATATCTGCTTCCCTATTTCCTATGATCTATCTTTTACCTTGATCGTTGATTATCTTTTGTGTTTCTCCTGTAAGACACACCATGTGATATTTAAGTTTGTATCTGATTTATTTCACTTAATGTTCTCCCCTGAAGGTGCATCCATTTTCCTACAAATGACTTAAGATCATTCCTCTTTATGGAATGAGTGCTACTTAAGTATACACACTACATAATTTATCTATTTTTCTCTGTTGATGGACATGTAGGCTGCTTCCAACACTTAACATGTAACACTATAATACGATGTCTTTAACTCTTTAAGAAAGATGCTCAGAAGGAGAATAGCTAATATTTGACTGTTCCTTTTTATTTCCACTTCTCACCCTTCCAATTACTCTTTTGCTTTAATTATGCTCAAAGTCTCCACTAATATTGCTCCATAAAGTCATTGGTACCTATTCAGCTGTAATACAATACCTGATACTTTCTCAGTTCTCCCTAGCTAATGCGTTAGTTTGGGCTCCTGGAGTTCTCCCTAGCTAATGCGTTAGTTTGGGCTCCTGTGAATCCCAAATTAAAATGCCTTAAGGTAATAAAAAAGAGAGAAAAACAAACTTCTTCAGCTGATATGGCTGAACAGTCTGGTTTTGTACCTCAGTTATTATAGTGTGACCCAGAGCGCAGGCTTCTCCCTTCCACATACTATGTTGGCTCAGTGTTTGGCTATGCCATGGCTGCAATCATTTCAAAGTAAATAGAGACACTCTTCTAAGCGTCAGCAAATAAGAAGCCCTGAGTCTATTTGGCTCTGATTGGTCTGTGTGAGGTGCCAATCCTACAACCACTTGCCTGGGGGATTGGCTTGGGCTTAGATTGTGTGTTTTACCTGAAGAGGTTAAACGGGTGAGCCACACTTCAATCGAATTTTTATGAATGGAGGTAGATTGATTTCTGAGATGTAAATTGGAGTAAAAATCACTTGGATGATGAAGCAATGTTGGAAAGAAAATTCAGCTGTGTCTTCTGTGCTTGTTGACTTAGTTCCAAAGCCAAAATCCTTGAAGGAACTCAGGTTTTACTCACCCCTCGGCTACCACGTGCATCAGTCATGACTGCCCCTGAGTTCTGAATTCTAAATGGCGAGGTGATTTGTCCATTTTATTACTGCTGTAGCCAACCTAGTTCAAATGATTTGGACTCTTGAAATAATGTTCTTTCCTTCTTTTTTCTCACATAACAACAATAATACAAAACAGTTTTGGGGGGCTTTATTAAATACCCAACACTGGGTGAGTGGCTTGTTTTCACTCATTCAATACTCAGAGGCACCCTATGAAGTAACTGTGACATTCCCCATAATACAGAACGGAGAGCTATGTTAGGAGCAGTGTTCTTCAGGGACTTGTTTCCCTATAGTCTTGACATCTATTATTATATACCAAACTGCCTCGAACTTCTTATTGTCTTGAAAATAACAGCAACCATTTGTTTACACTGATAATCTATAATTTAGATGGAGGTTGGCAGGGACGGCTTGGCCTTGTTCCATGTAGCATCAGCTGAGGCTCCTTGACCAGGGGTAGAGAACGCAGTGTCAGTGACAAGCTAGCACTGGGGCTGAGTCAGGGGCCCTACTTCCTTTCATTGGGTCCCTCCCAACGGCTTTTCCACAGGCTGTGGGCTTCCTAACAACAAGGGGGCTGAGTTCCAAAAGGATCTAGCAGTGTTAGAACATAGATTTAGACAGAGAGGCACTAGCTCTTGCAGCCAATCAGTTCTTCTTAAAATTCTATCTCCAGGAAGGTGACAATTTTCTCTAGAATTTACTCAGGATGAACATTCTGCTTTCAGGATGCACTGGCTGCAGTGCTTGCGTGAATGGACAGTCTTGAGAGCTTGTTTTTCTGGCAATTCATCTAAGGGCACTCTGTTCCTATCAGTAATGTCTCTATTTGTTTTGAAGCTCCAGGAAGGTAGGTGCAATGTTTCTGACTCACAAAAATATTCTTAGAAAATAGGAAGAACGTGTTCTCAGGACCAGCTGAGCAAATTGAGTTTTAAATAGGCAGAGTATAAGCAATAACTGAGTGGACTGCATGGACTCGCTGCTGTCCAGCAGGCAAGGTGTGGCTCTCATGCCATGGCCTAGAATTTCTGGTCGGGGAAAGATACATGTTTTATAACATTAACATAAGTGGCAACACATCACCCTCCCAGGACACCGTTCAAGCTCTGGAGGCAGACAAACCAGGGTTCAAGTCCTGATTTTGTATCTTTTGAGCTGTAAGATCTATAAGTTATTTAATTTCCTAGATGCCTTTTAAAATTCATAATCTAGGAAAAATAATAGTTCATTCTTCATAAACCTCTTTTAAGAATTCAAATAAGACAGGCTTTACAAAATGTTTAGGCTACAGTAAATGGTCAAACAACAAATTAGCAAATTAGTTAAATAATTAATAAGAACTGCTGACAGAGGGATATGGTACTGGGGAATGGTTAGAATCTTGACTTTGGAATCAGATAATATATGATTGATTTATTACCTAGTGTCTGCAATTTTGGCAAGTGACTTTCTGAACTCTGGTTTTCTTATTTTTAAAGAGATGAGAATTTCATAGGGTTGTTGTGATGCTTAAATAAAACAAAATATGTAAAATGTACCCCACAGAGTCAGCACACAATATGTGCTCAATAAATTAAAAGTTGTGCTTTGGGTCTAAGGGTGTAGCTCCATGGAAGGCAGGCTGGTTTGGTTGGGATCGCACAGGGTTTCTTTTCAATCCTAGGCCAGAGTTACGAAATAAAGGCCTTATGCAAGATTTGGAAGGCAGCTGTGAAACACAATCCGTAGTTACTTCCCACGTTGATCAGGTGTGAGGATGAGCACAGAGGTATCCGGTGGGTCTCAGCTCGCAGGGCTGCCCTCCTAACTACTAGTGCTCTGGGCCTCCCCTACCATCTGTCCCCAGCCGCGGTAGCCTTTCAGAGGTAATTGTTTCCTCTTCCTGTACTTCCCTGTAATCCCACTTTACTCAGTGGATGTGTGTGCTTGACTTTACTATGATCTTTCTCTGGTTCTTTAAATATCTTCGACTCGCTAATTTTCTCCTATAGTTACGCAATATCGCGTTCCTCTCATAACTTCTTATTCCATAACAATTACAGTGAATCTATCCATGAGTGAATCTGACTGTTTCAAGGATCATAAACTTCTAAGTAGCTTGGCTTTCATTTATCCTTTAGTATTTCTGGTATGTCCAAGCAGCTGAGGAAGGAGGACATCGGTGTTTATTCCCCCTAAGGATAGACATAGATCATCATCTCACTTGGTTCAGAATTTATTTAAGGCTCTGAGTATTCTCCTTTCCTTTCACCAAGTAGAACAAAACAGAAAATGATAAGCAGATGACTAAGCAATAACATTTAAAAAAAAAATGGACAGAAGAATGAATGTTCCAAGAAGAAGGAACAGAATGTGCAAAGATCCAGAGGTCATAACTCCTTTTTCCTACCTGAGGCTCTCATGGTGAGTGAGATCATGAGTGAGTGGGCCCTCAGTAAACAGTACAAAACTGCAGGCATGAAACCAGATTGGGAAGACTCTTTACTAGAAGGACATTTTGCTTTGTACTCTTCAGTGGCTTTCTGGGGTGCTCAGTTTACCTCTCTCCTGCAGCCTTTAGAAAACTAAAATTTCAGAGAGTGTATCTGTGTGGTTGGTGCCAATTGGCCTGGTACATTTGGCTCAGGGAACAGCATTGTCTGCTCCCGAGTGCCACGGAAAGGAAATAAGGGCACCTCCAGACCATTCTGTTCTGCTTTCATGCCAGACTTTTTTTTTTTTTTTTGAATGCAAGTGTGCTGACAGCATCAGAATTACTTCATCTCTTCTGCCTCAGACCTTCTCAGCTTGTTTTGTCCTCTGTCCCTTGGTCAAGTCAGGGTGAAACATCTCTAAGATCCTGACTGCAGGGCGAGTTACCTCAGCTCTCTGCCTTTCAATTTCTGCATCTGTAAAATGAGGCAAATGCTTTATTTTGTGGGGTTGCTGTGGCGATTTCGTAGTTATATGTGTGGTCTCTCCTACAGTGCGCAGCGTAGAGTGAGCGGTCCCCAAGTGTCAGCTGATAGTATTATGGGAAAACAACAGTAATTTCTTTCCAGAAGCAGAATGTTAAGGACAGCCAACTTAGCACCCAAATCAAATGTGAGGCTCTCTATGATCTTTGTTTTTGGCATCTTCTTAGAGAAATCAGGTGGTTTTCAAGCTCGCTAGTCCCATCATTTAGCCGTGTTAGTGTGTGTAAGGAAAGATGCGTGTGGCTCCTCTATGCCAACTGATAAGTGGGAAGCAGGAAGGAGCCGGTGCGTGGCTCGGGGTCTCCGCCAGCGGCCGCCCTCCGCTCCCTGCCTCACAGCTCAGCTCCCGTATTCCCCCTGACGTCTACCTCCTACTCGCCTGCCAGCTAGCTCCCAGCAGCTGCCCTGTGCCCTTGCCTTACCAGCAAATCTGGCTTCCCAAAGGTAACCAGCGGCTTCCATGTTTTTGTATTTAATGACCCCTCTTTGCCCGCTGACCACCTTCACCTCCTGAGGCCAGTGTTTCTACAGGTTCCTAGAGCTTTTCCTCTGTAGGGATTTTGCTTCCCACTTCTCTGGCTGCTGCTCATTCCCCAGGCTGTTCACTTTTTCTTAGTGTTGCCGTTACATGTTGGTGGTCTCCGGGTTCTGTCCTAAGCCAGCCTGTTTTCTCCTGAGGAGCGCATGCATTCCCAAGGCTCAGTCGTCAGATGTGTGGAGTCACATCAGCTTCTTTCCCAAAGCCGCAGACTGCTCCATCTCCCTTCTTGCCTCTGCTGCCTAAGTGTTACAAAGATGCTTCAAATCCAGCGTATGCTAACATGAATTCGTCTCACTCCACAAATAGCAGCCACTTTGTCTGTGTCTCAATGACTGGTACTTCCCTGGCACGGTTTTGAGTCATCTTGGCATGCTATTTCTGCCTTCCTCTCATCTGCATATTTTAAATCAAGCAGCCAGGCGACCAATAAACCAATCTCTATATCTGTAAACTTCACTTTCAAAATCTCTCTGAGGTCAGACATCTTCCTTCTCGCCTGGTTGCTTCTGTCCAACTTTAGCCTTCCACATTTTTCTGCTGGTCAATCGCAGTAGCCTCCTAATCGGCCTCCTGGCCTTCGGTCTTCATCCTCCCAAATTATTTTTCAACAATTTGCCAGATTTTTATTTCATAAAGGGAAAACTGACCTGGAAGTATTCCTGGTTAAAACAGTTCAGGGATTTCCCTTGTTTTTCAGGCTGAAGCTGAAATGTCTTAAGTGAGCTTTTAAAGTTCTGTGTGATCCGTTTCTTGCTGACCCCTGGCCTCATTTCTCTGTTCCTCCAGCCCTTCTGACAGTCTCACTGATCTTCTGATACCCAAAATGGACCCCCAGCTCCCACTTTGGAAACCTCTTCTCAAGTAACCACAGCTCATTTCTTTAGGCTTCAGGTCAATTTTGCTTTGAGGAAAGATTGCATGATAGAATGTCTCTGCTGGGTCCTGCCACTGGCAGGAACCTGGGTAAATTTTCTTATAACTCTATTCCCTTGCTACTGATTTATTCACAGTTTGGGCTTTGTAATCAGGCCACAGGGTCTGAATTTCAGCTAACTGCTAGTCATTGTTTAAAACTCAACGAACCTCTGCTTTCTCATCTATAAAATGGGTTTATTTCACAAATTTGTAATGAAAGTCAAAGAGAACAATGCGTGTGGTGTATCCGCTCAGCTTAGTGTGACCCAGTCCCAGTTGCACTGTTTACCTGTCTGTTTCCATCCTCAAACTTGAAATTCTGTGGTGACGTAGCCAGGCTTGTGCCCTGTTGTGTACCTGACATCTCACACTCTGTCTGTCCAGCCCTTTACGAAGAAAGACCAAAGGCTACTTTTGACTTTCCAGGTAGGTGACAGAGACAGAAAGGGTCACCGGTGCTTAGTCATGGGAAGGAGAGAGCAAAGGAGGCTGAGGGCTACCAATTCATGGAAAAAGAATGAGTCTTAGGATCTTCCTCAACTATGTATCATAAAAATTTAAAATGATTTTAAAGTAATACATCCTTTTATAGGAAATCTGAAGAATACAAAATACCCAAAGACTATATACTTTTGTTAATCGGCAAACTCTTCCATTAAGATTTATAGTTCCATGTAGTTTTTAGAATAAATTCATGTGCCTTTATTCCAGCGGGAACCAAATGCCATGTAACAATATTTGTGTAACTAACTGTTTAAAGCATACGACTTGATTTTAGAGAGTATATGGGCAGAAACTACGTCCATCACTGAATGTCCAGTATCTGCTGTACAGCAGACAGGAAATCAATAAAAATATTGAATAAATTACTAAATATATAATAGCATTTTAGCTATTTTTTATTAGCACACATTTGTAGTTTACACAGTTTACAATCATCCTGAGGTGTGGGTATGTGTACATAATACAACTTGTTTCTTTTTTAATACCCTTTGCTCCCCTGCCCCTCTAATTTCTCCTCTCCATATTCATTCTAGTATAAATGTTATTAATCTTGACTTACGTTTATGGCATACATTTCAATTCATTGAGGTTATTAGGGTCCTGTACATAGCACATCTTTATTCTACTTATTTTCAAGCAATTTAATGTTATCTTGTATTTCTCCAGGCCATTAGTTCTGTATCTTCTACTGGTGACCTAACTGATTTAACATTTATCGCTGGGTGTCCAGTGTCTGTCAGCCTTTGTTATTTTGTCAGTATTGTATCAAATGTTCTGGGGCGTGATTGTGTCTTTAAGTCTTAGACTTATTTCTTTACAGTTGTTTTCTTCAAGAGGAATTTTAATGCTGTGAACTCTTCTGTGAAATGTTCTGGAAATCTCCCTCTTTGTCATTGCTTGTAAAACATTCACATTTACTGCTTTGTGGAGCTTTCTCTGTCTCTGGTGATGTTGGGTAAATGATGCGCAAAGTCTAGGGTCAGCCCAGCCTCCTGTTCTTCCTCCAGGAAGCAGATGGCCTGACTCCCATCGCAGGGCAGCCAGAGTCTCAGCTTTGTTTTATTCAACACGGCAGATTCCAGAGGTGGGATGAAAATAGACAATTTTTCCGCCTCTTCTTCCCTCTTTCCCCTCCTCCTCTCCTCTTCCTCCTTCTCACACTCACCTTTGTAAGGAAGGAAAAGAGAAAAAAAAAAAAACTCTGAAAAAACATTTTGTTATGTGCTATGGGTAGAGAAAGAAGAAAAAAATAAAAAGTGGTAGAAGGGAGATTAAAATGGAAAGCTAGAAAAAAAGAACGAAAATAAGGCATTAAGAAGAAATAAAAGAAAAAAAACAGTTTAGGCTAGAAAAAGCAGGAAATGAGGAAAAAGAAAAATAGTCTTCTTGTAATGTGTTATTTATTTGGGGTTATTTTTATAAATTTCTTTGGTAAAAATTTTATCTGATAACCTGTCATAGATTTGAAGAAACTATTATGATTTCATAAGCTTTAGTTTTAGTTTTGCTTTTCCCCAGGGTCGATTTACCTTATTTCTATTTCCTTCTGGGTTGTAATTCTTATACACCTCACTGGCACAGCTGCCACTTTTGGGTGGCGCTCAGTTGTTAGTGTCCTTGATAGAAAAATGTGGTGCTGCCAGTCGGACAGTGCGCTCCAGGGTGTTCCTGGCACGCGCTGATGAGCAGAATGTACACGGAGCTGTCACTTCTTGTGCTTGTCATGCGGGCTTCTCTTTGCTCTTTTGCTCTCTGTCTCTCAAACATTTACCGCAGAGCTTCTAAAGTTTTAGACTTGCACTTCTTTATCCTCTAAAAAAAGACTGAGGGGTATAGTAATTTTACATCAATCATATTTAGTGATACCGCAGAAGAAATCAAAACAAACATTGTACATTTTAAATTGTTAATCCAATTCAAAATAACAGGTATACTTCCATTATATGCCAATATAACTAGCATGCTCTTAGGAAAATCCTGAAAAATTGGCACTGCTTTGCATTTTTGACATATTTCTTTGATATTTGGCTTAATAGAGGACACCTTGATTATTATATGTGATTATGCATTTAATCTGTTGCATTGTACTTTTTTGGGACATATCCAAAGTCTTCTTTTGCTCAGGTATAATTGACTAAAAGGTGAATATTTTGGTGACTTTTTCAGGTAACTGTGGATATTCTTTGATATTACACTAACACTTGACAAGTGGTAGTTTCTGAAGTATTAGTTATGCTGCTGAATCTGAAGCCATAGCTATTAACTTTTCATAGTTTATTATATTATAGGTAATTCATTGGTCTAATTTGCACCTTGAATGAGACGTTGATTCCTGGGTGATTTTGCAACATCATGAATTAGTCATTGCAAAAGTATTAGTTCACTGAGTCAGGCAGAAGTTCCCAATGTTGGCACACCTTATTCTGTAATAAAAAAGTCATATTAATATTACCATCAATTTCATTTAAAAAATTTTAAAGCCTTGAGAAGCTGACAAGTTCATGCTGGTAGATAACAAGGATTTCCAAAATTCTTTCAAAGGCTTGAAGTTGATTATTGGTGACCAACTTTGGTAGTGATTTTCCTTGAAGTGTCAGGCTCACTTTACTGATTTCTGAGAAAATATCTGGCAAACGCCCACATCTGAGTGACCCTTGTTGTCTGTCAGTCGTGTCCTTTCAGGTAAAAATAGGGTCAAGATTTCACAAAAGTATGGCATTTATTGGTTAATAAAAGACTGTAGGTGCAAATGCCCCTCCCCAGCAGTGCAGAGTAGAGAGGAGCAGTTCACACAGAGATGTCTTTAGTGGCATCAGAGGTTCCTCAGCTGTGGCTTTCATGTCATCTGTGCAAAAGATAGCACAGAGGAAAAGGCACAGCGCTATTAGCCTGAACACAGTTTTGGGTTTTTGAGACCCTCAAAAGCCTCCTGAGGCTGGGCGAAAGTCTGTGACAGGCTGTGTGGCTTTGAGGTGGCAGCCGCAGCAGCAGGATGTGACACGTCTTAGATTTTATGCTGGGAGCCCTTTGTGCATTATCTCACAGGACCCTCGAGGTAGCTTGTGCTCATCCCCACTTTCCAACGAAGAAAGTGAGGCTCAGAGAGATGAATTAGTGTGTCTAAGCCCACAGAGCTATCAAGTATTAGAGCGAGGGAGAAGTACCTGGCAGTCTGCCTCCAGAGCTGCACTCCAGGCCGCTCTGTTTGGGTGGAGAGACCATCAGGGTGTGCAAAGGGAAGAAATGCTTTGCCAGGGCAGGAGGGGAAAGCACTGGCTGTGAATCTTAGACCCAAGGATCTGAGCAGCCAATCAAAGCTCTCCCTCAAATCCATTTTCCCAGCAGGTTCTCTCAGAAGTCGTCTGGCAGAACTCTTATGTCCATTTGGTAAGTACGGAAACTGAGGCAACTTAGCAGACAAACATCCCTTGCAGCCCTAGATTGGGAGATCTCTACCTTCTCGCCAAGGCCATGGATGCAGGGCTCTGCTTGGCAGCTTCCTCTTGGTACCCTGCTGTCACACGCCTTGCAGGGACACATGGCAAACAGGTGGTGGGTGATACTGAGAGGAGGGAGGGAGGGGAGAAGGAGGGGACAGAGACAGAGACAGAGACGGAAACTGGAGGCTCAATGAGGAAACAGACTCTGGGTCCAGGCACAGTGTGAGGCTTTAAACTGTTCCACATTCAGCTGGCAATAGTTTGTTTCCCCACAGAGAAGGAGGCATGGGAGGGGATGAGGGGCGTGTGTGGACAGAACAGGCCAGGAAAGCACCGTGAGGCTTTGGAGGCTGCTCAAAGGCAGCCTGGGTCTCCTTCTCTATGGAGGAGAAACTGAGTCCTGGAGAGGGGATAGAACAAGCCATATAAAGGAGCCCTAATGTAAAAATGCCAAATGCTCCACTGGCCCCAGGCCCCCTGATGCTAGACTCAATGCTTTCAGAAAACACATCTTAGTGAGACCATGAGGAGACCGCCCGCCTTGTCTCCTGACCTCCCAGGGATCAGGGTTGCTTCTTTAGAGCCCAAGCCCTAGTGACATGAAATCCTGCTGCGAAAGTCTTGTGACAGGATCTGAGAACTAGGAGAGGACTCCTGGGCTTGTCAGGAAGCTCTCCCTGAGATGTGCGGTCCAGTGCCTCCTGTACAGTGCTCTGGATGTTCAAGTCCCAAGTGAGGTTTAGGTTCCATTCAGTCTGTCCCTGCCTCCCATTCTGTCCCTTTCAATGAGGTGAATTTGCCTTTGTTCTTTTGTTTATATTCCCTGGACAATCAACAGTTCCTGAGAGGTACAGACCTCCTAGATGCAAAAGAGGGGAAATTTGAGGACAGTTCCAGAATGCTCAGGCCTTCAGAGCCCCATCCAAGGCCAGCGTGTGGCCTCCAGTACAAGGAGGAGACCCTTCCCAAGCCAGGATGCTGCGGGTGTTCATGTAGCTGCTGCAGACGGGAATGCCCGCACTCAGCCTCACTGTGTCCTGGCTGGGGCAGCGTCTCTTCTGGTCTTGCACGCAGGCGTCACCCAGTGACATCTGCAGAAATAGGGAAGAATGCCTGCCTTTCAGTTCCTTTCCTTATCAGTAGGTTGAAGTCTGAATTTAGGGAATTAATTCTTTAATTCCAGATTATATTTACCAGGAGAAAGGAGCATTGTAAGACTTCTCTGTTCCCTTCTTGCTCTTTTTTTCCACTTACAAATATTTCTTGAGAATCTTCTATCCACAGCTGTGTTCTGAAAGCTGCGGACTGGGCAGTGGTGAAGGAAGTGGACTGTCTGCTGTGGGGAAGCTGACTTCCGTCAGTGGAGTGAAGTGGCGATTAGCCCCAGTAGGGACGGTCATGAGGTGGCCAGGGTTAGGAGCAGATTCCCCGGGAGGTTGTATCTGAATAGATACCAACCAAAGCGAGGGCAATGGTGCCCCCAAACCTTGTGGGGGAAGTCTCTTCTTGTCAGAATGGTAATCCCTAAAGTGGGGTGGAGTCTGTCTTCTTTTCAATTTATTTTATTTTATTTTATTTTTTTATTTAAGAGGAAAAAGAGAAAAACACAAAACAAACCAAAGCGGCGTAAGGGTACACGCAATACAGAACTACAAAATAAAACAAAACAAAACGAAACAAAAAACCATAACAGTAAGAAATTACCTGCTAGTAGATTACACACTATTTTCTTGAAAATAGTTCCTCAAATCACAGTATCAAAGAACACAAGGTGGACATTCAAACAGGGAGACTGCAAACAGCTGTGTTCAATGTTCCAAAAACATTGATAAAGTCAGCTATTTAACACCCCCAAACACACTTGCTGTTATATCCGTTAGAGCTCTTTTTCTTTTTTTTTTTCCCTCTCTTTTTTACAACAAAATTTACACATCTTGGATTTTATTACTCCTTAGTGCTTATTACTTTCTTTGGGGGGGGGGGGGAAGAATACAGTCAAATATGGCAAAACAAAGCTGTCAGTCAATACCAAGGATAGACATAGCACATGGTGTAGAACAGAGTACAAGTTTATCAACAATGGTTATCAACGTTGTCCCTTGTTTCCTTAAAAAGAATTGTCTATCTTATTAGATATTATAAAGTTGGACAAAACAGTAGAGAACAAGACCAATAAAACTTAGGCATTGTAAACATTACAGGACTTCCAAAGAAGACAATAGTCAAACCAGAATGGGTATCTTAGTGAATCTTACTGTCTTCAAAGTAGTTGCCTATGTCTTCAAACTTGATACTATCATATAGAATGGAACAGAGTCTAATCAGTCAAAACAAGATCGTGGGAGTACTACAGGACTTCAAAACAAGTTAATAGGAAATCGAAAAGAGTTACTATTTATATATCCTAATTTTTTTGAATTTTTTCTTTAATTAAGACAAACATAAGAAATGACTAAATAATTTTTTTTGAAACAATAAAGGGGAGATTGAGATAAAACAGGACATAACAATATAACAATAGAGGTCACAGCATGACTGTTTCAATAACCTAGTACTTCACCACTATATAACCTGACTTAATAGTAGTTACCATAGTGTCTTTTTCCTTGAAATATTTGGGTAAAACTTCATATACTCTAGCTTCAAATATTTTCATATCAAGAAGCCCAGAATAAAGCCTTTCTAATTAATGAGTGAAAACTTTATAAGGCTTCAAGGCCACCTAATGGGGAATCATGATTACCACATATTTTTATATATTTGAATCATTACTTACATTAGGGAAACTATTCGGTATTCACACATGCGAGATTGATTTATTTCACTTATGAGTATGGTCTCAAGCTGCGCCCATTTATTGATAAATATCTCAATGTGATCCTTCTTTATAGCTGAATAATACTCCATTGTATAGAAATACCACAACTTTTTTATCCATTCCTCAGTTGATGGGCACTTGGGTTGTTTCCAAGATCTGGCGATTACAAATTGTGCTGCTATAAACATAGGTGCACATATATCACTGTGGTATGATGCTTTCAGTTCTTCTGGGAATATGCCTAGAAGTGGAATAGCTGGAATAAATGGGATTTCCAGTCCCAACTTTTTGAGAAATCTCCAGACAGATCTCCACAAAGGCTGTACCAGTCTACACTCGCACCAGCAGTGCAGGAGAGTTCCTTTTTCCCCACAGCCTCTCCAGCATTTGTTGTCGGTTTTCTTGATCCTGGCCATTCTTTCAGGAGTGAGATGGTATCTCAGTGTGGTTTTAATTTGCATTTCTCTAATGACCAATGATGATGAGCATTTTTTCATGTATTTATTTGCCATTTGCATTTCTTCATCTGAGAATTGCATATTCATCTCAGATGCCCATTTTTGGATTGGATCTTTGAATTTCGGAGGTCTGAGTTTCTTTAATTCTTTATATGTTTTAGACAAGAGGCCCTTGTCTGAGAGAGAGTTCATTAAAATCTTTTCCCAGTTTGTGGGTTTTCTTTTCACTATGCTGGAGATTTCTTTTGATATGCAGAAACTTTTTAATAAGAAGTGGTCCCAGTTATTGATTCTGGGAAGTATTTCCCATGCGGTTTGAGTCCTGTTCATGAATTCTTTACCTACTCCTATGTCTCCAAGGTTTCTACCTATTTTGTCTTCAAATAGATTTAGTGTTTCTGTTTTAATATTCAGATCCTTGACCCATTTAGATTTTAATTTAGTACATGGTGATAGACATGGGTCTAGCTTTAGTTTTCGGCAAATGGAGAGCCAGTTTTTCCAGCACCATTTATTAAAGAGACTGTCGTTCTTCCAGTGAACCTGCTTGGCTCCTTTATCAAAAATAAGGTGGTTGAGTGTGTTCGTAGTTGTGGTTGTATCTTCTAATCTATTCCACTGATCTTCAGCTCTGTTTTGATTCCAATACCATGTTGATTTTACTACTGTTGCTTTGTAGTATAACTTCAAGTCAGGGATTGTGATGCCTCCTGCTTTGTCTTTGCTGCTTAGAATTGCCTTTGCGATTCTAGGTCTCTTCTGGTTCCAGATGAAATTTAGGAGTGATTTCTCTAGAGCTATAAGGTATGTTGATGGTATTTCTATTGGGATTGCATTGAATCTGTATAACAGTTTTGGGAGAATGGCCATTTTCACAATGTTTGTTCTTCCTATCCATGAGCAAGGGATGTCTTTCCATTTTCTGAGATCATCTTCAATTTCCTTTTTCAGTGTATTATAATTTTCACTGTATAAGTCTTTCACTTCTTTCGTAAGAGTAATTCCTAAATATTTCATTTTTTTGCTTGCTAATGTGAATAGTCCAGTTTCTCTTATTTCCCTCTCTGTAATTTTGTTGTTCGTGTATAGGAATGCTATTGATTTCTGAGTATTGATTTTGTATCCAGCCACATTACTGAATTTATTTATTGTATCTAAGAGTATTTCAATGGAGTTTAGGGGGTCTTCTATGTAGAGTATCATGTCATCTGCAAACAATGATAATTTAACTTCTTCTTTTCCTATCTTTACCCCTTTTATTTCTCTTTCTTGCCTAATTGCTCTGGCTAGTACTTCCAGTACTATATTAAATAGGAGTGGTGATAAAGGACATCCTTGTCTTGTACCCGATTTTAAAGTAAAGGCTTTCAATTTTTGGCCATTTAGTATGATGCTGGCTGTTGGTTTGTCATAAATGGCCTTTATTATATTGAGGTAAAGACCATTTATTCCAATTTTCTGTAAAGTTCTTATCATGAATAAGTGTTGGACCTTATCGAAGGCTTTTTCTGCATCTATAGAGATGATCATGTGATTCTTATTTTTGGCTTTATTGATATGGTGGATTACATTTATTGATTTACGTATGTTGAACCATCCCTGCATTCCTGGGATGAATCCCACCTGGTCGTGGTGTATAATCTTCTTGATGATTTGCTGGATCCTATTTGCCAATATTTTATTGAGGATTTTTGCATCTGTGTTCATTAGGGAGATCGGTCTATAGTTCTCTTTTATAGTTGGGTCTTTCTCAGGTTTTGGTACTAGAGTAATATTTGTTTCCAGGAATGACTTAGGAAGGATTGCTTCCCTTTCAATTTCATTGAATAGTTTGAGGAGTGTCGGCATTAGGTCTTCTTTATATTTCTTGTAGAATTCTGCAGTGAATCCATCTGGGCCTGGGCTCTTCTTGGTGGGCAAGGACCCAATTACATTCTCAATTTCATTAGCAGAGATTGGGTTATTCAACAGTTTTATATCCTCTTGATCTAGCTTTGGTACTTCATATGCTTCTAAGAATCTGTCTATTTCTTCTGTGTTATCAAACTTTTGAGAGTAGAGGTTTTCGAAATAGGTATTGATGATCCTCTGTATTTCTATTGGGTCTGTAGTGATTTCTCCTTTTTCATTTCTTATTGCATGAATTTGAGCTTTTTCTTTCCTTTTTTTAATAAGGTTGGCTAGGGGCTTATCGATTTTATTTATTCTTTCAAAGAACCAACTCTTTGATTCGTTGATTCTTTGGATTGTTTTCTTAGTCTCTATTGCATTGATTTCTGCTCTGATTTTTATAATTTCCTCTCTTCTTTTGGCTTTGGGCTTGACTTGCTCTTCTTTTTCTAGCTGTTTGAGGTGTAGCATCAAGTTATTTATTTGTATTCGTTCTGTTTTCCTGATGTGGGAACTCAGTGCAATAAATTTTCCTCTCAGAAGGGCTTTCATTGCATCCCACAGATTCCGGTAAGTTGTATCTGCATTTTCATTTTCTTTTAGGTATTGTTTAATTTCTTCTTTAATTTCTTCTGTGACCCACTGATTACTCAAGAGTGTGTTATTTAGTTTCCATGTGTTTGCGGAATTTTTGCAGTATCCTTTGTCATTAATTTCTAATTTCAGAGCGCTATGATCCGATAATATGCAAAGGATGATTTCAACTCTTTTGCATTTGCTTAAATATGTTCTGTGAGCTAATATATGGTCTATTTTAGAAAATGATCCATGTACTGCTGAGAAGAATGTGTATTCTGATGTTGTTGGGTGGAACATTCTGTATATGTCTATCAAACCCATTTGTTCACAGGTATGATTCAGTTCTGTTATTTCTTTGCTCATTTTCTGTCTGGTTGATCTGTCCCTTGGTGTCAGTGGTGTATTAAGGTCTCCTGTTACAATTGTGTTACTGATAATTTGAGTTTTCATTTCTGTTAATAATTGTTTTATATAACTGGGTGCTCTGGAGTTTGGTGCGTATATATTTAAGATAGTTATCTCTTCCTCTTGGAGTTTTCCCCTTACGAGTATGTAGTGACCTTCTTTGTCCTTTATGGTCATTGTTGGCTTAAAGTTCACGTTGTCTGCAAACAGAATGGCTACTCCTGCCTTTTTTTGGATTCCTGCTGCATGAAGAATTGTTTTCCATCCTTTGACTTTCAGTCTGTGAGTATCTTTCTGGGTTAGATGGGTTTCCTGTAAACAGCATATGGTTGGATTTTGTTTCTTGATCCATTCTGCTAGTCTGTTTCTTTTGATTGGTGCATTGAGACCATTTACATTAATGGTTATTACTGTTAAATGCTGGTTAATTGTAGGAATGTTATCTCTCTGCTGTTGCATCTTTATCTTTCGGTTCTGTTTAATTATTTGCTTTGCTTAGTGGTTTTTTCCTTTGTGTATCTAAACTGTCTTTCAATAGTTTTTGCAGGGTTGGTTTGGTGTTCATGAAGTTCTTCAGCTGTTCTTTGTCATGGAAGTATCGTATTGCACCATCTATTTTGAATGATAGTTTTGCAGGATATATCAGTCTTGCTTGGAAATCATTTTGCTTTAGGATCTGGAATACTTCACTCCATGCTCTTCTTGACTTTATCGTTTGTGCTGAGAAGTCTGCTGTGATTCTGATAGGTTTTCCTTTATAAGTGATTTGTCTTTTCTCTCTGACAGCTTTTAATAATCTATTCTTGTGTTGGATTTCTGGGATGGTGACTATTATATGTCTGGGTGTAGTTTTATTTTGGTTATGACTGTTTGGAGTTCTATATGCTTCACTGATCCTGATGTCAGTTTCTGATCTCATGCTTGGGAAATTTTCAGCTATTACTTCTCTAAATACCCTCCTGACATCCTTCATGTTGTCTCCCTCTCTTTCATTAATCCCTATCATTCTTATGTTATTCTTCTTTGCATCGTCTTGCAGTTGTTGAATTGTTGTTTCCTGGTTCCTTGTTATTTTCAAAAGATCTTTCCTTTCCTGTTCACTAGCTGCAATCCTGTCTTCAAGGTCTGAAATTCTATCTTCACTTTCATTAAGGCGGTTTTTACAACTTTCAGTGTAGTTTTTTATTTCCTGTATATCTCTGTGCATCTGCATTATGTATTCTGTTTGTTTCTTATATTGCTCATCTAGGGATTCTATCTTTTTGTTTAGTTCCTCCAATTTTTTATCTGTGTTTTCTTTAGATATATTTAGAATCTCTTTCATTTCTTTTATCATTTCTTCTTTTATCTGGGAGATTATTTCGAGTTTGAATTTCTTTAAAGCTTCCTGGAGTTGCTTGTCAATTTCAGTGGCTATTGTGTCCGATATATGAGGTGGATGGGATATATTTTCTTCTATATACATCACTCCTAGGGTTTCTTGAGATGGGCTGGAGGTTTGAGGTTGTAATTTGGTCTTTCGTTTTGTCATTTTCCTATATTTCTGTGTTTCAAGTGTTATTTGAAAGCTTCCTCAGGATCTGTTGAAAATCCCCTTCTATGTTTGGAGCTACTGGGACTCTGGCGCCGCGCTACTCTAAGCCATTAGGCCTACAGAACCAGTGGCCCTCCTCTGCCAGCTCAGAACTCCGCAGTTCCAGACAAGCTGGGCCTCAGGGACACTGTGCGCCCACCTGCCCCTTCGAAGCTCCACAGTTCTTCAATCGCAGCCGGGTTAGGGTACTCACCACAGGCCGCAGTGCTTCAGGAACCTGTGGACCCTCCCTGGTTGCAGAGATATCCACGGTCCTCCAGACACGCAGAGAGGCCGGTGAGGGCACCCCAGATCTGCCCAGCTCCTCCTCTGCAGACCTATGGCCAGGCGCGGCTGCTAAACAGGCTGGGCTAGGCTGGTAGTGTGGGCCAGCCCACCTATCGGGAGCTCAGCAGGTCTCCAAATGAAGCCGGGAATGGGGAGGCTGATGTGGAAGCCTCAAACCCACCTCTCTCCTTCACTGCACCTGGAAGCCTGAGGGAACTCCAGCAGACTGGGCGCAGATATCCAGAGTCCTCCAGACACGCAGAGAGGCCAGTGAGGGCACCCCAGATCTGCCCAGCTCCTCCTCTGCAGACCTATGGCCAGGCGCGGCAGCTAAACAGGCTGGGCTAGGCTGGTATTGTGGGCCAGCCCACCTATGGGGAGCTCAGCAGGTCTCCAAATGAAGCCGGGAATGGGGAGGCTGATGTGGAAGCCTCAAACCCACCTCTCTCCTTCACTGCACCTGGAAGCCTGAGGGAACTCCAGCATTCTGGGCGCAGAAATCCAGAGTCCTCCAGACACGCAGAGAGGCTGGTGAGGACACCCCAGATCTGCCCAGCTCCTCCTCTGCAGACCTATGGCCAGTGTGGAGTCTGTCTTCTAACAACGGATTAGCCAGGCCAGTTGGATCCTGTTTCCACCTGATGGCCTCTTCCACGTCACTGAGCACCATTCTTGGATCCTGATTAAATGTTCTTATCTCAGCCAGTTTGTGCCATTTCAGCCAAAAGTTACCTTTCAGAGGAAAAAGCAAAAGCAAATAAGCAAGCAAGCAAACAAACAAAGCCCTTCTTCAATCCTGGGTTTTGATTAAATGATTAACTTTTATTTTTTGCTTCTGCTGTTCTCCATCCTGGTACGATTCTATGGCCTTAGCATTGGGTCTTCTCTCTGGGGTCAGCGACTCAACCCTCACAGGAGTGGTGGAGACAGGAAAAGCAAAGCCAGTGCACGAGCATCGCCTCCTTCAGGCTGGTTACAGAGCTAGTGACAGGACTGGCAGGACAGAGACCACATGCAGGCATCCTCTGACCCAGTGCCCTTTCTCCTTCTGCCCACCATCTGGACCACCTTCGATCCACAGTTATTTCATGCTCTTGGAGAATCACAATAGCAGCTCATATTTCCCCGGAACTTGGATTTTCTCTTGCAATGTGGTTCTGTTCTTCTCTGAGAACATTTTCTGAGAAGGGAATCTCTCTGTAGGTTTCTCTTTTTTTCCCTTTCTTTCTTTTAAACTAAATATTATCATTTGCTCTATGCCAGAATCTGTGTGTAGCATTTTACATGTGGTATCACATTTGATATTTCATTGAACCCTCAAGGCCCCTTTTGCAAGCCATTTATATTATAGTCATTCTTGCTGAAAGACTGAGAAACTCAACTTTGGAAAAGATGAGTAACCAAGGTCGCACAGCCAGAGAATGGTGGAGCTGGGCTAAAAACCCAGTGTGTGTAGATTTATCCACTATAGGTACTGTCACCTATCAAAGTAGAATATTTCTATTGTAGCTTCTGTCCCTTCAGACTCATGGAGCCTCTACTCTCAGGAGGTTCCTGACACATGGGCTGGCACGCTTTGCATCCAGGAACTTTGGCATCCTGGCTATAGGTGATGCAATACTGATGCCTGACCCAAAGCTATGCAGAAGCCAGCAGTCCCTGGATGGGAGTGCACTGCTCAACAGCAGTACTGCGCCTGACTGTTGGCTGCCTGAGATAATCAAGCTTTTTTCTCTTGGAGATCAGGAAGGTAGGGTCATGGCAAAGAACAGCGCTTATAATGCTGGGTGACAGCAGCAGCTGCCCAGCATTGATGGACAGAGGCGCCAACCTAGTCACTGAAAGGAGAAAATCATTTCAGTGACTAAGCAATATTCAGACCTCCGTAGGCTTTTGTGCTGCAGCATCAATGGTTCTTACCTTCCTTATGTCTCTGTGAACTCTTAAAATACCCTTCTATTGTGAGGAATATACTACAAACCTTGAGAATGTCGTATCTGATTGTGGAGCACACTGATGGAGACACTATGGCCAATGAAGAGGAAAAGTCCCGTTGGAGTCAGGGCCAGGAAGTGCAGGCTGTCCTCCAGGGCCGCGCTCTTCCCAGTCTGTGGTAGAGCTATGCCCATTTCCCAGATGTACCTGTCACAATTTCCTTACACTTGGCCACACCGTTTTTTCTTTCATGTGTTTCACTATATCCCAAGTACCGTTCTAACTAAAGCATTTCACAAATATGATCTGACTTAATCATTCTCCCCATGAAGAAGCAGAGACTTACACCATGACTTTATTAGCAGAAGAGAAGGAATATGCATCCTGGGCTAGATGCTGAGGGCTTCTCCACTGTTTTTACGATGCTGCGGAGCTGGCAGCCTGGGAAGGAGCTGCCATGGTGTTATTCTTCCTGTGTGGCCAGGAGAGGAAGGGGTAGATAGCCATCATCACAAGCCATAAGTTGACGTAGCTGGGACTAGAACTAGGACTAGTTTCAGGGCTGCTGCTTGTACCTGGGGCCTCACTGTTATTCTTCAGCACCTTACGCAGCCTCTGGAAAACTTCTGACAGCTGACATTCATTGCTTTGTATGAAATCACCCTTGAGAGCCTATCAGTGATAAATAAACTTGGGTTTGTAGAGAGGCTGGGCTGTTTTGTGGCACACTTGGTGGGCCTGTGTGCTTTTGTGGTGGTGTTACATTTTGTGTCAAAACACTGAGTGGCAGACAGATCCTGGACTCTCAGTGAAGTGACACCCACAATCAGAGACTCCGAGTCCACAGACAAGCAGAGCCTCCTCCATAGGCAAGCAGTGAGTGCTGACTCAAAAGCCTGGAACCGACACTCTAGAGCCCAAAGCATCCACAAAGCCCTGATGCTTCCCACACTGCCCTTTCTTTCCAGTATACAAGGTATGATTGAAGACTACAGGGAATATTCACATTTGAAAACATTTATTATAGTAAATTTAGCATATGGTGCTATCAGTAATTCTCAGAATTACCCCCTCTCCATTTCAGACATGATTGTCCTATCACCCTTGCAACTTTTTGCAATAGATCTAGAAGTCCTCTTTCATAAGTGTCATTAGTTGTGTTATTATGGCTGCCATAATGTCCTGAATCACTTCAAAATATTTACCTTTCATGGTCATTTTGACTTGAGGAAGAGCCACAAGTTTCATGGTGCTGGATCTGGAGAATAGGGTGATGAGGACACCTAATAGTGTCGTTACAAGCCCGCCTTTCTACTGCATGACACTTGGCAGCAGAAGTCACCGCATGTTTTGATCATACCTCATGTAAGTTACTTCCTGCTCAAATTTAAGCAGTGGAATACTGTGACATGTTGTGATGCCATTCTGTTGTTTGTATCTCACTTTGTCAGAGACGAGGTTGTGATTTACCACTTAAAATTTCAGCACCCAAGAATAGAAGGCCAGCACTGGTGATTTTCACAATGAACTCTAAAGGATCTCAATGTTTCCCGTTAAGGCACTTTTGAAAGTCTAAAAATAGTCAAATCTTTGCCACCAAGAAGAAAGATTCACACTGACTGAAAACTGTGTTTATCACTCATTTATGTAAGGTATTTTATATATGGGGTTAGTGCATGATGATTTAAAGAGTTGTGTTACTAAAAAAAAGAAGAGTCTTTTCTTTCCAACATCTTTTTTCTAAAATGTCATGGGTCACAGAGCCACAGAACATATGCATGTGGACATAAAAGGTAAAGTCCAATTTCTCAGCAAAGTCAAATGTTCATCTTCAGCTAAGCAAGGCTATTACTGGAAGGTGAGCGTGCCTTCCCAGCATCTTCCCCTCAGTGAACTGGACAACAGCAGGTTTCTTTGGTTCCAGGGAGCACACACTGGCCTCTCTATCTTTGTAACACAGGCCCTGGGATTCCCAGCCATCGCTTGGCAGGACAGTCTGAGCTGCCAGTGGCTCTCAGTGACACTCAGGCTTGTCTGGAAAATTCTCTGCATCTTTCCACTGATTCTGGAACCCAAAGTTCTGGCTGAACATTCTGGCTCTGGAACAAGGGTTCTGGGGTGGGTGATGAATTCTGGAAACATCTCCAGCTGCTATGAAGACAAAGACTTAAAATGTCTGTTCATAGGAGCAGACGTGAGATGAATTAAGCAGGTACATCCTCAGGCTTGATCTCTCGTTTTATACACACACACATACACACACACACACGTATGCATGCATGCACCTGCATGCACACACACTCGCACACACACACAATCATTTCTGCTCAGTTGTTGTCTTTAGTGAAGTGTTTTAACTAGTCAGGTCATCTCCGTCTTCAACTGCCATTGCTATCCCTCTGGCTTGTCCACAGCAGGTAAAATTCCACAGGCTTCTCCCTGTTGTAGCCCAGTAGCCAGGCCAGGCTTCCCTAGCCAGATGATTCACTTCTTTATCTCTAAACTCAACTCTTCAGCACTGCCCAAGCCAAAATCCATTTCCTCATGCGCTAAATATCTCAGCAGCATAGGGCTGGAAGCAGCAGGTTATCTCCCGCAAGCCTAATGTTTTATTTGTGGGGAAACTGGGCCCAGTGTCTCAGAAGGAATGGCAGCTCAGTCTTCCAAACGGAAACCCAGGGCCCTTTCATTACACTGGAGACCTGTCCTCACTCACATTCCACAGATGGGCTCTACTGGTCCCCAGACGCTGTCTGTTTGGCCCGTATTCTATTGGGTGCAATGATATTATTTTGTGGTTTAAATTTAGACTTAACGGTTTAAAGTGTGCATTTCACTGCTAAAAAGTTTGGATTTCCAGTTTCTCTTGCAAAATTGCAAAGTGTGGCCACATTGTCGTCTTATTACTCTGTGTCCCATAATTTGCTGAATGTAAATAGCCACTGTTGCTTTTGGGTGGAGAATTGGCTAACCCATTTCTCTTTCCAGTTGTTCGCATTAGGTGTTTATATTTGCAGCCTTTCTTAAATAAAAATAATAAAATACTCCTAATAATTGTGGATATACATGGGATTTTCTACCACTAGTAGAAAGCATGACTTCATGCATGTGTTATTTCATTCTTATTAAGGCCCCATGAGATAAGCATATAATCATTTCTATTTTATACAGATCTAGGGTTGTATGAGTTAAGGGCATTGCCCCAGGTCACTCACCTAAGAAACAGAACCAGGATGAGAAGCTAGATTTTCTCAACTGCTATGGTTTAATTAAGAATGTCTCTCAAAGGCCTCACGTGCTTAGAGGTTGGACTTTTGGCAAAGAATTGGACCGTAAGGGCATGATATCTGACTTGCCGTTAGGATGTAGGGTCTGTTCAAAAAAGCCTGATCACTTGGGGGATGACCTGGAAGGGGCGCTCTCTCTCCCTCTTTTCTCTCACTCTGCACCTCCCTTTTCTCTCCGTGAATTTCTTCAGTCCTTGCTTTCTGACCCCCATGCCATTGCCATTGTCAGACTTTTCACTGCTATTTCTATCTATTCTGTCATTTTTACTTTCTGCCTGGAGTCAGGCAGCTGTACTGTAACTGTGAGCCCAAATAAATCTCTCCTTTAAATTGCGGGTGTTGGGTATTGTGTCTCAGTGATGATAAAGGGACTAAAATACCCACTATAGAAGCCATCCATCTCATCCCTAGGAGGACTCTTTCCGTGAGGGTGACACCCATGCCTGCGACTCCCAAATTCTGCAGTCCTTATCTGCATTTGGAATCTGAGTCCTTGTTTCCAGATGTCAGTGGCATTTGTTCATAAGAATTCACTACATGAGAATTCTGAGTCCTGGACAGATGCGTCTTGCACAATTCTCCTTCTCCAGGCTCTTCCGCTCCCCCTCCTGAGGCTCCGTGTCTGTGGCAGTGTCCCTATCCCTTAATGAACCATGTGGGCTTTTTGACTACATCTCTCATTCTCTCCTTCCCTGCCTATGGTTCGTAATCAATCCCCAGCGATACACTGAGTTCTGTGTACACTGTGCTTTCTCCACTTCTGTTGTACTGGATCTTCGAGCTCTGTCTTCTCCCACCTCACACTGCTATTGCCTCATGTTTTGAGTGCTCATCAGCTTGCATCGCTCTCCTTTTTCAAGATGCTTATTAAACAGCAACTTCTGGATGGAGACGCCTCCGGGTTGGGGCACAGCCTTTGAGACCCCCTAAGCTTCTCAGGCAAAGCTTCCCAGAATCACTCTATATTCCCAGAAGTTCAACCACTCAGAACCACATTCCCCACCTCCTATAGCTCTGAATGTGTCCATGTCTCTGTAGTTCTCCTTTGTGTCTGAATTGCTCTGCTGCACAGCCTTTCTGCTGGAATTGCACTGGGTCTTTTGTCTAGCTCAGCGTCACCTTGAGGAGGACACCTTCCTGAACAAAACCCTCGCTCTGCCACAACATTTTTGTTCCTGTTCCTGCAGCCAGAGAGGCAAATTCTCACTATTTGACAACTATCCGTGGAAAATCTCTTACGTGACGAGCACAGTGGATGCTCATTTATGTAATTTTTCCAACTTTTGGCAAACACAAAGTGCTTATTATGTCGCAGGCACTGTCTTAATACAAGGAAAGCGGCACTTATTGCCAAGTATAATATCAAGTACAAGGAAGAAAATATAGAATGACAGATTCTGATTCATGGATGATGATGATAAACACATGAGAAATGATCAAGGCCAACTGGGACGAATGGCACCGTGTGTGTGTGTGCATGCATGTGTGTGCTTGTGTGTTTGGTGCCAAAGGTTGGGGGGATGTCTTCTCCAGAGACGTTCGGGCCTAGTGGGCCCCACAAAGGAGCAAAAGTTCAGTGATAGCCTCGGCCAAATTAGTGACTCCTCCCGCTTCCTGTTTCCTTCTGTGCTGTTGACTGACACCGCAGCTGCGAGGGCTCCCTGTCTAGTTTCCCTAAGGGAAATGTAGCCAGGAGAAAGATTTGCTTCCAAGGCCTGCAGATGCTGGGGCTCCCTATAGCTGCCCACTGGAGGACCTGTCCTGGAGACAAGCACCCTGGCTATGGAAGGAAGGGACACAGGCCCACAGTATTGAGCAGCACCAGGCAGCAGCCAATCAAGACCAAGCTTGCTGAGAGACTGCTGGGTTGTAGTTTTTACAGTGCAGGCTCTGGGGTCTGTAAGCACAATTGCAAACTTTATCTGAGAATAAGGAGCTCAAGTGAGTTGCCCGTCCTATGGATATCACAAGTAAACTGGTTCCTCCTTGGTGCTCTACTGGCTCAAGCCCCTTCCTGAGGATTTTCTCCGCTTTCCTCAATAGTGGTGGCGCTGGTGGCAGCTAGGAGGAACGTCCACAAAGCCTCTCTGTGAAGGACTTTATATGGCTTTTCTCACTTCATCCTCCCACAGGGCCCTTGAAGTAAGTTTTACCATTATGCATATTTTGTTGGTGAGACTCTCAGGCTTAAGATATTAGACCGTGGATATTAGGAAATAGCCACAGACATAAACCTTGCACACGGGAGTGTCAGAATTCAAACCCACACGGGGACCAGACTCTGGAGTCTGTGTCTAATCATATGATAACATAGCCTCCTATACCATCAAGCTGTATCTGACACCAAGATTTCATTCAGTGTCACCTGTCCTCTGAAGTTTTACTTATCTTTTTTGTCCTAGTAAATGGGTCGCAGAACCGATCGGAAAGTGTCACTGTCATTCATTTATCCAGACTTCATTACAGATTCACCAGACACCCTCCAAACACCTCTCTGAATGGAGCTTTAGGATGAATAATTCTGCTCATCCTCTTGGGAAGCTCTCTGGCCAGTAACTGCAGGGCAAGATGAACACATCTGCTTGCATCACTTCGAGGGCCAGAAAATGTCCTGTGTCTTCTTCTACAGCTGGACAGTCAAGCGCATTACTAACAATGCAAGCTGGACACAAGGAATTCAGCAAACTGAAAAATAGGGAAGTGGAGAGAGAGCAGGGAGTTCTGCCAGGCAAAATAGTGCTGCAGACACATAAAATGTTTTTAATTCTTGCTGCTCTCTCTGCAGCAATTCTGGGGAGTTGAACTTTGAGTCCTCAGAAGAGAAAGGAATGGATCTGTTTTGGCTGTGCTCTGTAGGAATCAGGTGTTGGGGGATTTTGCCAAATATGTAAGATCATGTTCCTTTCCCTTGGAGACCCTGTCCTTCCAACACCTCTACGACTAAGCTGAGACAGAGAAGCCACGCTTAGGCTGTGCCCTGTTGAATCCTCACGTTCTGTCCAAGAGAAGCCTCCTTTAATCTCACTCTATCAAGGAACTGAACCACTGTTCCTGTGCATCCCTAGCTATTCAGAGACATTTTTGAAGTGATAACTGTTGAAAGGAGCCTCAAGAGGTGATTTCAAAGATTCAGGCTTTTTGCCCAGTCCCTTTCCAAGAAAGAACTGACTGACGGCTTAGAGATTTCACTGGAAGTGAGGGTTCTCAGCTTTTTATGGGAACGATGGATCTTTGAGAAATTACAGGAATTATACTGGTTCTCAAATGCATACTCACACAACTTGGAATACAATTTCAGGTTACTCAAGGGCCTTCGGATGTCCATCTGTGCAACCAAAGTCTGGCATTCCCAAACAGAGAGATATATAAGCAAGATATTTTAGGCAGCAGACAGACAAGCATTGTTTTTAAATTCAGCTCCTGAAAATTTCTTTTACTATATATGAAAGGTATAATTAACACACCATCCATGTGATTTGTAAACTTGTCTTCCTGAGATGGTTAGGATAAAATATTATAACTAAGATTGAAGTCATAGTTAGAAGGAGCACTGAATAAATAGCTAACAGTTTGAAGGCTCTATTAAAAAAGGCAACATTGCAAAAGACTGCTGTTTGCATTTTGTCCTCTTTAGTGGAATTCAAAAACTGATTTAGTAATTACACTGCACAGTAAGGAAACTGAGACCTCGTGTGGTAAATTCCAGAGGCAGATGGGGAAAGGCTCCCCCACCCCATTATCAATGTGTTCACAATCAAACCATTATCATCAGTCTTCTTGCTTTCTACATGTGCACTTCTAACTACAGAAGATTAAAAAAAGAGTCCACATGCTTTCATTCTGGAAGCAGAGAATCAGCAATAACTTCACCTGGCCAGTCAGATCGTTGTCATTTTACAGGGCCTTGCACAATTATTTTCCTTAGGCTCTTCTTGCCGCTTATAAACAGAGACAAATTTTTCAAGATGCTTGTCATTCCTCTCACATTGTTGGAGATCTGCTTGTGAATAGACTCAGGAAATGATTTGATGTTCTCCTCTGGGAGTTTATTATGTTTTGCCAAAACCAAGTTTGTACGTTATGAGGCTTCTTTCAATTTGGGTTGATATTGTTCTTGTTTGTCTGGTTGCCAAGTGGAAAAGTAAATTTGCAAAAATATAAAGGCTATCTTTAAATGCTCCCTGTGGGTCAGCCCACGTGGGGAAGCATGGTGCTCCCTGACTTGAGCATAGGGAGCTGTGGCTGCTAAAGATGACAGGAGCCCGGTCAGTTAGAAGACCTGGTGTTGACTGGCCTGCAAAGGAAGGCTGAGGGTCAGACCAAGGTCACTGTTGACAGGTCTTTGAAGACCTGTTGTGGGGCAGAGCAGGGCAGAGCAGGGCAGAGCAAGCACTCACACTACACGTCTGCAGAACTCAGGGCTGCAAGTGCCACCTGTTACCTCAGGGCCAGGACACAGGAGCTGTGGGCAGAAGTGCCAAGGAATTATCATGAAGGGATGCAGGTGATTTTTAAAATATGAAAATGTCTAATTTCCAGATAGTGGCATTGCAGAAAGATTTGAACACATCGTGTGGCCAAACAAAACATACCTGTAGGTTAGGTCTGGCTTGTGGACTACCATCTTGTAATTTTTGTCTCAATGGGTCATGAGTTATTTTCGTGTTGCTGGCTACTTGTGTGGCAGCCCCTGGGGCATGATTCTGTGCTTGGGACTCAGGGTACACAAGGATAAAAGGTAGCTTCACTCTTTGGAGGAAGAAGTGTGACGTAAGGTCAAGGACTTTGAAGCCCCAAGGCTGGAGGACTCATTTTGAGATAAGGGAGAGTCAGGGGAACAGGGAGAGGTGCATGACACCTGAGAATAGCACTGTTACAAGGCAGAGGTGCTGAGTTCTCTGCAATCACCTAACTGAATGTCCTTGGGAAAATAACTTGTCTGTATTTATTTCCTCCACTATTCCATGAGATGGGATTGGATCAGGTTCCGTGATTTGATGACTGTCACCCCTCCTCATCCTCAACTCCATCCCTGCAGGACTTCTAAGTCTTCTTCACTACCTCTTCACATAGTGTGTTTCACCAATCCTAAGAACTCACTCTGTGGAGCCGGAATTAGCCAGTGTGGGTCAGGCTACTCTTTCCTGTCACCCTCAGGCCCTTTCTGCTTTAAATGCCTTTCTGCTTTCTCTTCCCAAGTGACCCTGATTCATCCACTCCCTGGCCAAGCCTCTCCTACCCAAGACCAGGTATATTTTCCAAGAACATGTACCATTCCTTCAGAGAATTCATCATGGCTGTACTGCCCACTTATGGTGAGGTTAAAGTATTTTGCTGGTCTCTTCTAACTTTGGTACTGAGTGATTCTGGGATAACCACCCAGTGAGAGGCAGCACACACAGCAGTGATTCTTAGGCTTTATTTCTGCCTCACGCACCTGAGAGAGTACAACCCACCCCTAGCAGGAAACTCAGATTGAGAGGCACTCATGTAGAGGTTATGAGCATAAACTTTGTTTTGACATTTTCTCCTAACCCTTGATAAATGAGGGACTCTTAGGACAAGTCTCACATTCAGGAGCCCAATCTGTTTTATTTTTCTGCCAACTCAAATGTTAATTGCTTCATATTTGCATATACATATTCACAGACAAATCCAGAATAATGTTTGACCAACTCTCTCTCAGTTGAATTAGCACAAAATATGGGCCAATACGCTCTGCTACAGAGAAGAAAACTGAGTCTTGGTGTGAGCTTGTGAAGCGGATTTTCTTCCTTTATATGAGTGACCCTCATCCCTACCCACTGGAGAGCTTACACCTTCCTGCATAATAGGATGCTCCTGTGCCTGTCTGTCACTGATCTGGAGCACTGGAGACGTGGAAAGTCAATCTGCCTCGATGGAGAGATGCCTAAAGAGTTCGTGGAGCACTTCTTTCCTGTGTGTCTGTGAGCACGTTTCCAGGGGAGACTGGTGTGTGAGTCAGCAAACCTAGGAGGCAGCACGCTTCACGTAGGCAGTGCCATCCAATGGTGCAGGCTCGTACAGAGCAAGAAAGTCAGAGATGGGAGAATGCCTGGCTCTTCTTTGAAGAATGGGCGTGCTTCCCCTGCCTCTGTCCTTGGACATCAGTCTCCTGTTTCCTCAGCTTGGATTTGAGCCAGTGGCCCTCCATGGATTCGAAAGCCTTTGGCCTTGAAGGTGCAGAGGCTTCCAGCTTCTGAGAACGAGCTGTACTATTGACTTCTCTAGCTCGTCAGCCTGCAGGCTGCTGTCGTAGGAATTTTCCACCTTTGTGGATTGTGTGGGTCAATCAGATATAGAGATAGAGAGAGACCGAGATAAAGATAGAGATAGAGACACAGAGATAGAGATATAGATAGGTATACATAGATGTAAATATACAGTAGTACCTCAGTTCACAAATTTAACTTAATTTGTTCTACAATTTTGGTGAAGATGGCCATGTTTGTGTTTTTGTGAGAAGGTTGGCTGTGGTCATGTTTGTCACTTGATGCAGGGTTTGAAACCAAAAACAAAAACGTATTTTTACTAAATGCTTCTGCTTGCAAAACAAATTGTTTGCAAACAAAAGCATTCACGAACCAAGGAACCAGTATAGATACAAGCTCCATGTATATCTGCATCTGCATTTATATCTACATATCTAAATCTACATATAATCTATCTCTGTCATCTCTCTCTCTCATCATATATACGTGGTGTCATTCTTTGGAGAACCCTGACTAATATGATGGAAACAAGAATAACAGGAATAGCCTCTCCCTTCCTCATGGTCTTGTGAGAAAAGCTGAGCTCATTGATTGCAAGCATACAATATATGAAAGCCACAAAAATATTTTGAATTTTCAAGCCAGAGCATCTTTAACACATGGATCCTATATTTACTGTTTACCAGTTAGCACTCTAACTCATCAGGGGAAAGGACTCAAGGTAACAGGAGGCCAAGGGCTAAATCAACCAGAGGTGCTGGTGTCCTCAGAGGACATCCTGTATCATTAAGAAATGTTTTCAGTTGCGCTACTGGGGACGGGAGATGTTCCTGGCACCTAGTGAGTAGAAGCCTGTGAGGCTAAGTATCTTATGCTTCACATAACAAGCTCTAGAACAAGGAATTATCTGGTGGAAGTCATGGATTGCAGGTTAAACAGTCATCAATGCTTTGTCTCTAACCTCTTGTCATGGTAAATAAGAATGTCCATATACATGCAATCCACTGACTAGCCGCACAAGGACAATGCTATGGCACAGGCTTGCAGCCTCCAGCCAAGCTGACTCATCCACCGGAGGCTGACTTACTGGAAAGGGGAAACCATTATTTGATCTACGCACAACTTTTCAGGAAAATAAAGCTTCAGGGAATCTGGGTGTCCCTGGTGTCCTATACAGTGTGATCATGAAGCGTGACATATATTTGTGTCCACACCCTCTTCCTGCATAAGCTTGCCAATACCGAGCAATTCCTACTCCATGGAAATGCTAGCCAAATGAGAGGCCAAGAGGTGGCGGGTAGCAGGGAAGTTGTGTGAGGCTGGACGCTATCCTGTGCCATCAGCTGTCCAGGTTGACGCACTTTCTTCTTTTCAGCTTTAATATCTCCGTCAGTGAAATGACAGAGTTGGATGAAATGACGTTGAGAGCATTCTCTCTTTCAAATAGAGCTGAATCTCAGGAAGCTCCAAATTGAATTCCTTCATGGAATCCCTGTTCTCTCAGCCACTGTACTAGGCAGAATGTTACAGGACTTGGGCCCATCAGTTTGGGAATTAGAGAATCTGGGGACAACACTGTATTGGAAATTCTAGCTTCTTCACTTACTTCTATTTAACTCTCAGAAAATTACCTGAATGGCAATTGTACCATTACTTGCCTCAATGAGATGACATGAATACATAAAATATTGCTTGAATACTCTCACACAGAGTAAGCATTTTAGTAAATGCAAACTGCCATTACTGTCAGTGCCATTTGATGGAATTGGTAATAGTGAATTAAAAATGATTCAGAAATGGTTCTTACAATGGAAGAATTTATCATTCACCAGGAGAACCCGGTAAGTAGCACAGAGAAGCATGAAATGTTAATTGGAAAAAAATCTGGACAGTGGGTGTGAGGAGGGCTTGTGTTTAGAAAAAAGTTTATTCCAACTAGAGAGACAGAGAAGGCGTCCACTGATGAGAAGTGAGGTGCAGGGTCCAGGCAGTCTAAGATATGCTGGGCAATTACCTCTCCTGAAATGCTGCCTGGGTCTCAGGCTGCTCTTGACCTTGTCAAACAACAGTTAAGCGGTACTAGCAAGTTGTCTCCATGTTCCATCTGGATGTGGAGCTGACTGATCCCATGGAGTACTTTATACCCCGCCTAAGTCTTTTACAAAAAACAATAGGGAAAAAAATCCTGAATACGTGCTCTGCTCAAAAGGAGCACCTGGCAGCAGTTTACGAGTGCACAGATAAAGGGGAAACTCAGAAAGGTGATAACATTTGCCTCTTCTAAGAAGAAATGTGAAAAAGAAGTTTAAAGAGTCAATTGTGTTTCTCACAGTCCTCTTGTTTGTTCTGTGCAGTTCAGAAGCTGCAAATGCTCAGCTGTCCCCAGCGTTCTCAGAGATAAAGCTATGTCTATGGGAAAAGTGTCAGATAGAAACGAGGAAAAGGAGGCATAGGAAATGAAGCAGGTCCTGTGGGGATGAGAACCATAGACCCCTGCCGACCTTCCAGCCCTCTGTGTAAAGGAGCCAGCGGCTGAGGGGAGGATGAAGAGCACAGGCCACTGCGGGCACGAGCAGACCTGCGTTGCTGTCCCAGCTCTGCAGTGCCGCTGTTAAGGCATAGCCTGTACCTCTGAGGCTGCAACTGGACTAAATAAGAAGCCACAGATAAAGAAACTTGTAAAATGCAAAATGTTCTCTATAAAATAAAGAAACTCCTACTGCTGATACTTTCAGGGATTTCTTGGGGGCAAGGTGGGGGTCGCTGACTGAGGATCAAACTTCATGCACGTCAGGCAAGCACTCTACCACTGCACATACCCTTAGTCCTTTTTAAAGTGTATTTTGAGCTAAGATCTCACTAAGTTGCCTGGAATTAGTCTAGAATTTGCAAATCTTTTTTCCACAGCCTCTCGTGTAACTGGATTCTAGGGGTTAAGCTCACTGGTATTTGCATAGGTGAGGAAAGTGAGGTGCAGAGGTCTTTGGGGGTGATCAACAACATTTGCAGAGGTGGATGTTCTGACCCTTCAAGCAAGACAAGCAGGCTGCTTTCAGAGATGAAACCAACACTTGTCTGCAGAGCCCAGCCTTTCTGCTAGAGCCATCTTCGCTATAGGAGCTGGACTGGACTGATAAACAGAGCCAGCGGCCCCTCCTGCGAGGATGCCAAACATGCAGGTTTGTCGTAGGAAGCCCTGGGGAGGCAAGAGGAAGAGCTTGGAGAACATGTGGAAAATTGGGCCAGACAAGCGAAAAGAAAAACACATCAGTTGGTGTGAAGAGAAGAGGATACAGAGACACAATCCATAGCTTTAAATGTTTCCGTGCCCCTGTGCCAGGAAGGTGAAAGCGACCTTTGGCAGGGCCAGCCCAATTCCAAGGCCCAGGCTGCTGCAGCAGAATGCCTGTCCCCTCTCTGCCCCAACCCTACACAGATAATGACTGCGACAACATCACTCCAATGCAAACACGCAGGGCTCCCACAGCTTGGCTTCTGTGTTGGTCTGCAGAAAGGATGCCATGGCCTGGTGACAATTTTTTTTTGAAGTAAGATGGCTTTCCTGCCAACAGCCTGTGGTTTGTTGAGCAAAGCAATTGCCTCCTTGAGTCTGACTCTCCAGCAAGGCATCTCGTGAAAGAGTTATAAAGACCTTTCCAGGTTTAGAAATGTGCAAGGCTGCGGGCAAAGAAGCTAACAGCACAAACATTTCCTCAGTTGAACTAGTTGCCAAGGACTGTCTTACATATTTTATGCTTATCATCGCTGTTAGCCTTAGGGTTTCCTTTTAAGGGATACATTATTGTTTCTGATTTAGAGAGGAGCAGTGTGAGGCTCACAGAGACTTGGGACTTTTCCAAGGTCACACAGTCACCAAGTCGGGATTGAAAATCACGTCTGTTGCCCTTCCAAGACTGTGGCAGACAAGCAGTAATTGACAGGTTTGCCCCGTGAACGCGATGCCATAGGACATGGACTGGTTTCTTTCACAAACTTGTCCCATACTCCACTGAAGAGAGAACATAAACAATGTGCCATTGCTGGCACATGCTGAGCAGGTGGAACGCACCTCTTCTAAAGTCTATGCTCACTGATGTCACCTTGATATTTCCAAATTGGCCAGCATACAAGTATGCACATCACAGAAGCAGAAAACAAACAGACAAACAAAAACCAAGCAGAAGTCAGGGCCTTGGCCCCACAGCCATTCGTCTTGGTAGTGGATCAGAATTTCCTCATTTTCCTCTCTAGCTGAGACGGTAACCTGACGTGGCTGTGATGTCTGGGTGTACCTTCTCTTGTTAACCTGGGTTAGACTGGTGGGGACATTATAAGTGAATGCTGACAGGAGTTAAGGAAGACCCTTCCAGTCACATAGCACATTTTTTCATTTCCGCAAATTGCCTAAATGATTCTGACACCCACTATGGCGTGGAAACACCTGAACTAAACTGCAAACAAACTGAGGATTTCTTCCTTGACCTTCCTCCTGAGGACAGGAGAAAGGAAGAAGCATAAACAGACAAATGAAATCAGATCTTGAATGGTGGCTGTCAAATAGATGTGGCTGTGTGGCCCCGTTTTGTCTCCTATGAAGTTGGGGTGAGTCCCTCCTTGCCGGGAAGACACTGAGATGGTGGTTCTCTGCAATGGCTCTGCAAGAGATGGAACTGTACAACATGTGGCTCTGTGATGACAAAAATAGGACAAGGATGTTGGTTCCATGTTCCTTGGAGTACTGGGGAACACCGTCCTTTCACTTTCTGCTCCCGCATCCTATTTTTGAACCTGGTACGTTTTGGCCTAAGGATTAAATGACCCAGGAGCCAACTGACTTTGTGCGGCAGCCCTGACTCCAGCATTCCCAGCAGCTCTGGTCCTCGCAGCCGCCGACCTCCTCCGGTGCTAGCCGCAGCCCCATCAGAGATGGCACCATCCCCACTCTCTAACCAGTTTACTTCCCAAAGCCTGGCTTCGCTTTTTATGTAGTGGCTGTCCTACCTCAAGAGGCTACTTGATTTCAATATAAACATGTCCCTTTCTCCCCTGAGTCTGGAGGCAGGCCAGCCCAGCTCAGGCAGCAAAGTCTCCTGGCCACAAAAGCAAGTCCTCAATGCTGTGGGGCAGAGGCTAAAGTCCTTAGGGACTCTTGCTATGATCTCGCCAGCTGATGGGACTTCATGGGGTCTCTGATTCCTCATCTGGAGTTTCCAGGCATTTTGTGTGGGGTGATTCTTTATTGTCCTGGACATGGTAGGAAGTTTAGCATTCCTGATTCTCAGCCACCAAATGCCAAAATTCTGCTTGTCACTGTGATAGCACCAAACATCCACACACATTCCTAGATGGCTTTGGGGGAATTTGGCTCTGCTCTGGGATTGCATTGTGGAGACCTCAGTTTCTTCATCAGACAGATATACCAGAGAGAGTCCCCTGAACGGAGGGACCTTTGCTCAGCCTCAGGAATAGCCTGGAGCTGGAAGCAGAGGCTGAGTATGCTCTGTTCTGCTCGGACTAAAGCTCCACTTAGATTTATTCAACTTACAGAAGCTCTACAAAATGACTTGTCTGGAGAAAACCTCCTGTGGCTAAAAAAAAGTGTGAAAACCACTGCACTGGACCAGAGGTTGCTAAATGACAGCCCCAAAGCCCAGTGCACTCCGCAGACATGTTTTGTTTGGCATGGGATTTTGAGATAGTTGGAGTTAACATTTAGAAATCTGGAATTTAGGCTTTTGGAAAAAAAATAAAAACAAAAAACAAGGGGACAGGAAGAACTGGCAACACTGAGCCCAGATTTCTACAGGGCAGCAGTGAGCCAGGCTGACCAAGGCTGCCCACTTAGGTGGCGCCTGCATCGGCCCTTGTTCCCCTTACTTGTCTGGCCTTGTAGATGTCCGAGTGTCCAGTACTTGGATTAGGTCCATAGTTGTCCACCCAGAGCTCCTGCAGAAGCTTTAAAGCTCTGTGCTGGGGACCTAAGCCAGACTAACTTTCACTGTGTTTGGGGTGGGGTGTAGGTGTGATACTTTAAATATCTCCCAGGCGACTTTACTGTGCAGGCAGGCAGGAGGGCCAGCAGACTCCAGCTGATCTTACTGTAAGGAGCTCACATTCTGGAGCAGCTCCTGCCTCCCCTCCTCACGCCCGCAAATGTCCCTCAGCCTTTGTCTCCCCTCGTTGCTGTGACTCTTTCCCATCAACCCTCTCACTCAAGTTAGTGAGTTCTTACTCAGCAGAGCACTGTCCTTCCTCCCACCGGCCTTGGTGCTTCCTGACTGAACGCAGTCAGTGTTGTAAACCCCGCAAGCCCCACTGCTCACCAGCTCCCATCTGGCCACAGAAGCAAGTCCACACTCCTGCTTAGCACGGTGTCTGGACCGACAGCTTCCAAGACCCTCCTCTCTGGACTCCATTCTCCTAAGTGACAGAAAGCAACCCATGAAGCAGTGGTTCTCAGTCTCAGCACTTTTGCCATTTGGGGATGCCTAATTTTTTTGTCTAGAGGTTACCTTGTGCACTGAAAGGTTTTCAATAACATCCCGGACCTCTATGTCCCTTATGGGCAAAATCCCACTCATCTGAATATCACTGCTGTAAAGTAACTCAAGCTCTTTCTGTTTCTTCAGGCTTGGACGGAGTACTAATGCTCCAGTTCTTATGCCATCAATTTGCTCTGTAATCCCTGAGATGCCCACTTCCCTTCGTATCTGCAGTGGGACGGTTCCAGGGTCCCTTAAGGACATCAAAATCTGTGGCTGCTCAAGTCCCTTGTATAAATTGCCATTGTGTTTGAATATAAACTACTCACATCCTTCCATATACTTTAGGTCATCGTTGGGTTATGTACAAAGTATACTTGTTGTTCTCTGGCATTGTTTAGGGATTTGTGACAAGAAAAAGTCTATGCGTGTACAGTAGATGCAAATTTCTTTTTCTGCAATAGTTTTGATGTGAGGTTGGTGTTGTAGTCAGGGGTTGTACACAGAGAACAATTAGGATCAAGACATGGAGTTTATAATATTATTTTTATAATGGTCACCGGGAGTTAACACAGGAAAATGCAGGAAATCTATCCGCAACACCAAAGACATAGATTATTTAGTCAAGAGCCTAAACCCCACGGCAATGTCCCACATGAGTCCAGATAAAAATCCAGAGCTCAGGACAATGCCTCCCACGAGTCCAACTGGAGGTCCAGGGCCCACAAGAAGGATTCACACCAGTCTCTTTTACGGATCCATGCCAGGAAGACCCAAGGGTCAGTGGTGGAAGCCAGAAAGTCTATGCCAGCAGGATGAAGGAGCTGTGCTAGTGGGATGAGGGTTCTGCGCTGGAGCCGAGAAGTCACACTCACAACAAAGAGCGGGGCTGTCCTGAAAGGCATCACAGCTGTCCTCAGCGACACGGAGGCCCCGAGCTCCTCCGACAACAAGCACAGTCGGGTACGTGCCAAGAAGCAGCATGACAAGTTCATCCTGGAGATGAAGCAGCACATGTCTTCCCTTCTGGAGCCAGGAAGCAATGCTCCATGTGAGGACCAAGGCTTCTCCAGGAGAACCAACAGTTCAGACAGCAACTCGTAGGAGTTGCTCCTCCTAAAGCCTTAACACCTCAACCCTCAACACCTCCCTTCTTCTCCACCTATTTATCCTGGCAACTTTCCTCAGGTGGAGCATCTTCGCCCAATGCCATGCTGATGTAATCCAGATGGCATTAAATTGACCACCAGTTCTTAATCTATAACAGTTGGTGACATTCACAGATGTGTAAACCGTGGAAATGGATGGCTGACTATAGAATAAATAAATCCCTTCCATCCCACTGAATTCCAGTTTCGTTACCATCTTAGTTGTATATCCGAAGCTAGGCATGGCGGCCCAGGCCGGTAATCCCTACTACTCAGGAGGTGCATGTAAAATTGCTAGTTCGATATAATCGAGGCACCATGTAGAGACCCTGTCTCAAAATAAAACAAAGAAAACAAGTAAAAATAATGACATATCTATTCAGTTAATTGTTTAAATATTTAGAAGTCTCCTTTGTTTCTTTTAGATAGTCAAATGATCAGTGCATCTTACAGGTTTTACATCATAAATATATCAGACTCCTCCACTTTTTGCATCTCTACTTGTACCAATTTTGTCTATCATTTTTCCTTTCGCCTAGACAGCTGTGGTAGCCTCATTCTCTCTTGTAACTATATCGTACTCAGAAGTATTTTCAAGACTGTAAACTAAATCATGCGGCTTACTGTGTAAGAGCCTTTAAAGCATTCTCATCCTTGAAATCAAACCAAAACTCCTATGAAGGCCCATGAGACTGATCTGGCCCCAGCCAACCTTCCAGCTATTCCCAAAATAACTTTTCATTTATTTCATTTCCAGCAAGCTTAACTACCTTTCACTTTTTCAATGTATAAAACACTTTCTTGCCTCAGGGCCTTTGCATATCCTGTTCTTTCACTCTATCTTTTTTTTTACACCTTTTTTTTACACATGGTTGTTTCTTTGTCAAGATTCAGATTTCATTTGAAGTACCACTTCACCTTGTCACCCCCTAAGGTATGCAAAATCAACGAACTACTACAAACTATAGGAATCTCAGTTACTTATTAGTTTCCTTGCTATCATGCATCATACACCATTAGTACATGTGAGATTGGGCACCTCACTTGTATCACTGCATCCTGGATCTTAGCCCGGTGCTTGCCTCATGGCATAAACACAGTAAGTCATTGTTGCAGGAATTCACTAGTGGCTAAGCAAACACATCAGAACCCGGACTCCGCAAGGCCCTCCTAGCAAACGATGACTGACATCCTTCCCTCTGATATTTCAAGATGCCACAGGCTCTGCATCAGGAAAATGTCAATTCACAGTGCGCTGCTGGGAATTCCATGAGTCATCGAGGGGATTAATACTATCTTCGTGCCTCTGTGACCATAATAGGCCTTCTTTGGTGAAGTAATACTGATTTCTTACATGGCAGAGCTAGAAAGAACTCGGAGGCTAGCAAAGCACAGTTTCTTCCTGGCAGAGAGGAATGAATTGTTTACTGCTGTTATTCACTTAGAGTTGCCAACAAACCATATTAAAAGTTTAAGAAGAGAAAAACTCTCTTGCCTGGTGAGTGGAACCACCTTGAACCATCGGTACTGCTGTTCCATGGGCCAGGTGTGAGGACCCGGGGGCTGAGCCAGAAAATCTGGCCCGGACTTGGTGCCAACAGAGAGAAAGAGATCACACTGTATGATCATCATCATCGGCCCTGAGTGTGGCACAAAACTTGTCTCAAAGAGTTTGTGGTTGCTCACATCCTATCAAAGGGGAGTTATCTAGGGAAATTATATCCCCTATTTCCTCAATTCCAAGTAGATAGGGTTTAATGGCAAGCTTTCATCATCTGCCCATGAAATGGAGATGTCATGTATTACTAAAGAGAAAAGTTAAAGGACTACAAGGGAAAAAGGAGGCCCAAGGGTCACAAGAAAGGAAGGAGGCCAAACGGGAAGTTCAAGTTGTTACAGGAGGCTAATTAGAGGCCCCGCAGTTCAAGGAGGAGGCGACAGGTCAAGGAACCACCGAGGTCCTCCCAGGCTCTGTCTCCCTCTGCCAAGAGTTTGGCAGGGGACATTGGCCGTCTCTTTCCTCTTCCGGTGCTCTGTAAAATGGAAAGGGTAAAATACATAGTCCTGAAATAATTTCCAGAGTCCTATTTATTTGTTACTTTTTGATTCAAAGCCACAGCCAGATCCCTGGGCAGAGCTGAGGCTGTGCTTTAATACCCCTTTCCGTCCCTAGCTGACAAAGGTCCCGGGCAGGAGTGACAGGCTGAGTCACAGATGGTAAAATTCAAAGGTGCTCTCTTTATTTAGGTAACTAGCTGGGTGCTGTGGATTCCTGGTGACTCCTGACTGCCTCCCTTCTTCTTTCTCTGGATCCTAAAACTTGTGGGATTAAAACCAATAATGAAAGACCTTGAGTGCGTATACGTGCTTTTTGAAGATTATAAAATGCTTTTACATACTTCCTTTCATGTAAGACTCATAACAAACCTGAGTGGTGTTATTCTTCTCAAATTACCAACAAGGAAACTAAGTCTTCTGAGAGCCTAAGTGATTTGCCCAAGGTCATTTGCCGAGCCAGTGCACTGCTCCAAGCTCTGCTCGCCATCCCAAGGCCTGGGCGCTGTAGGCTCCCTTCCCCCATTGCTTCAAGGAGGGTTTGTCTAGTGGGGACCAATGATAGGAGACAAGGAGAGGAGGGGAGAAGCTGGCATTTACCCTCTTTTTTTCAGCCTCTGGTGGCGTTTCTGCGGTGGTTTCATGTCCTGGGCATCTCCATATCCTGCCAGCCATCCTGGCTTCCCAAATCTGATAGCACCACCTTGGCTTGGGTTCTTCCAGGCTCAGGAGGAGGAGTAACCTTCTGCTGCTCTCATGGTGTCCCATCTTCTGTTTAACTTCTCAGCCTTTCTATTATCCATACAACCATATCCCTATAACAGCAGCCCTCTCACCCACACCCATCAGTGATACGTTCCAAGGCCACGTGAAAGTGGATGTCAGAAGCCATAACTGATAACAGAGACTGCTACTGAATAACAAGGGGAGAGTGCGGTATACAGTGTGGATACACTGGACAAGGGTGACTCACGGGGCTGGGTGGGCTAGAGAGGGCTGGGGGGAGATTTCATCATGCTGCTCAGAGTGATGTGCAATCTAAAACATACACATTATTTCTTTCTGGAATTTTTCATTTAATTGTTTTGTCCCTTCTTTCCTCCCTCCAACCCATCCCCTTTCTCATTTGAACATTTTCTTCAGGTTTCCTAAAGGGATAAAGAGAGAGGCAGCGGGGAGAAAGGGAAACAAAGCTTTTGTAAACAAAGAGGAAAGACAGGCTGAAGGGAAGAAAATAGGGGAAAAAAAGAAGCAAGATCTACCATGCTCAGGTACAGTTTCTTTATCATGAATATTATCACTGTGTATATCTAAAATGCAACGATAAAAGAAAAAGAAAATAGTTTCTGATTCTTCTGACCACCGAAAACAAAAATGAAAGAAACTGAAACTGATGATAAAGTGAAAATTGTGTATTGAATTTCTTGTATTGAAAGACCTAAGGCTGTTGTTATTTTCCTGGTTGAATTCTGCCTGGACAATCATTGCTATAAGGGTCACAAGTACGACAGGAACAGACCCTGAGAGTTTAGCAGATGGGTCCAGGTGTATGAACACGCATTTGGCTACTGCATAGGGAGGGCCTCTTTGTCTGGAACTGAACTTACACATCTTTGGAGCTTGAAGCTCAAAAGCACAGAGTCTGACATATAGCAGCCACCAGTAAATATTCGCTGATCTGCTAAGTTCATATGGCAAAACGAACCCAATCAAAGTGACTGTTTAGTTCATCTCTGCACCTCTAAGTATCTGTTACACTCAGACATAAGAAATACAGGTCTTTCCAGGCTATGACTTGTATCAGTGAGCCATTTTGCTGCATAATGTAATGCCACCCATGGGAACTGGCATCATTCCTGATTTCTATAGGAATCCTGGGCTTTGAATCTTCAAAGCTATTTTACATGACAAGGTATTAATTAGTTAAAACTTGGCCAATAGTACAACTGCCAGAAAAAACAAAGTGGTGAGAACTCAGTGAAAGACATGGGCAAACACATACAGAAGCGCTCTAAAATTATTTGCAGTTCTGGGTGCTGGTGGAGGAAGAGTTCAACAGCATTAGCCTCGGGAGGCCTGGTTGTGGCCACTGCTCTCCTACTGACCTCTGGGTGGTCACTTCCCTTTGGTCCTCAGTTTCCTCACTGGCAAAACAAGGAAGTAAGGCTTCTTGAGAACCAAGCCTAATTTTATTGTCACATCAAGTAAGGTCTCACCTAATCTGGCCCCAACTTACCTTCCCAGCCTTCTGCCCAGGGCACCTGCTCAGCCAGCTGCCCGCCAGCTGGGCCTTGGCCATCTTACTTCCTCTGTTCCTTTTTTCTGCTTTCTTTATACCAGTATGTGACACTGCTTATTTCTCCTCTCATGTGCATTATTTCAGATTCCTCCTCCTTCGAGGATGAAAATACAAGATCTCTTATCATCAGGAGTAGCGCGGAGCCCTGATTAAGACAGTAGTCTGGAGCCAGTATGATGGCCTTCAACCCTGGGCCAGCAATCCATTAGCCAGGTGAGAGGGGCACATTATTTACTGCCTCAGTTTCCGCATTTACAAAGTTGCCGCACTAATGTTTACACTAAATTTCATAAGTGGAAATACCTGGCTGATTTCCATTTCCCTGGGGGGGAGGGCACAAAAGGAATTACTGGCTGGTGAATAAATGTTATTGGAACCATAAACATAACAGGAATCAACAGACACAGCACTGTGCATGTGTGTGTGTGTGTGTGTGTGTGTGTGTGTGTGTGTGTGTGTGTGCATGTATTTTCCTATTAAGCAGTGAGAGTTTTTCCACGATGATCTAACCTTATGTATTTTTGTCTCTGCAGATTCTAGTGAAGTGATTGACATGGCAGGCATTAGTAAATGCTATCTGACATTTAATCCTGGCAGGAATTAAATTAGGTAATGCACTCTGTGCCTATACATGACACGGAGATTCTCAGTGTGCAACTATTATAATTATTAAATATTATCTGTGTCCCACAAGACTTTGTACTTTGTTATTATTATTTTTTGGTACCAGGAATAAAATTCAGAACCACGCACTTGCCAGGCAGGCACTGTGGTGCTGAGCTATAGACCCAGCTGTGCTTCACTGTTAAAGCAGTGGTTATATTGTCTTACTGTTACTATATTTTAGTATCCTCTATTAAACCACGAATGTGTAAAAGATAATGTGCCATTTTATGGACTGGATTGTGTTCCTTCAGAATTCACATTTTCAAGCCACAATTCCCAGTATCTCAGAATGTGACTGTAGTTAGTGACAGAACTTTAAAAAAGTGAGTAAATTAAAATGAAATTGTGAGGTACTGATCCTTAATATTAACTGATTGGTGACCTTATGAAAAGAGAGGGTGAGGACATTCAGAGACACAGAGAAAGTCCCTGTAAAGGTTGGCCAACTGTAAGTGTTGGAGAGAGGCTCATGTCAGAGGAAACCAACCCCACAGACATATAGACTTTAAATTCTAGTGAGAGCTGGGTGTGGTGGCCCACTCCTACAATTCCAGCACTTAGAAGGCTGAGGCAGGAGGGTTGTCATGAGTTCAAGGCCAGCTTGGGCTACAAAGTGAATTCAAGGCCAATTTGGAGTGCAGAGCAACACCCTGTTTTAAAAAACAAAATTCTAATGAGAAAACTAGCTCTTTCTTGTTCACACTACCCAGGTTGTGATATTATGTTATGGCAATGCTAGCAAACCAATGCAGGAACTATGTTTTCATTTATTCATTCAACAAATAGCAATGGGGCATGACCCTGGTTTGTTTAACAGGACACAGAGGGCTGAGAAAGGAAAGAAAGAAAAGAGGCTTCAGCTTGCAGCACGCTTGTAGTTCAGTGGGAGAGACTGAAATCAGAAGATGGCCCGGCCAAGAGAGTAAGAGCCAGAAGTGAATCAGAGGGTGCACAGAGCAAGGGAGAGGGGCTGGGGGGCTGATAGAAAAGGAGGCTCAGGTGGGCGCACTGGTTTAGCCCCAGCACCATCACAACACTCTGTCAGCATTGGCTATCTTTTATCGAAAGTCACCATCTCTCAGTTCTGCCTGTAAAACAATGCGACTCTGTAACATTCAAGTAAGGAGCGTCCAGGAGCAGACTTTGCTGGGCGTCGCTCATTCTAGGGCCTGACACCAGCTGGGTCAGTAGAATAACTGATGGATGAGGAGGAAGAGGAAGTGGGTTGTCACCTCAAACCTGGGCCAAGCTCGCAGTGACCCTGCGCCACGCCCTTCCTGTCTGGACCTCCACTTCCTCATCTTCAGAAGCGAAGAGGTGCAATTTGTTCATCTCTCAGGTTCTTCCTCGCTCTGTGAAATCTTTCTGAAGCTTAGTTCTCAGTAACTAATACTGCGAGGAGGAAAGGAGGGCCGGAGGAAGGGAAGGAAGGGGAAGAAAGAGACAGAAAGAGGAACGTTCGCAGGAAAAGCAGGAAAGACAGAGGGATGAGCTAATACTGGCTTGGCTGATGGGGCTGGCTGTCTGCAGCCCCTGTGTGCAGTTCCCCTGAGGTCAGCGGCAGCCTCGGGCTTCAGCCCTCAAACCCAGGCTGCACGAACTTGGGCCAGTCGGTTAACCTCTTCTTGCCCCTTGATTTCATCTGCACAATGGGAGGTAGTCATACCACGTCACAGGGATGTGTGGGGTAAGTGAGATGATGGTTTAATCATTTCACCGCAGAACCAGGTAGTTTCATTTTGCTGGTGTTATTTTTAACACCAGTGAAACAGAGGCATTAGACAAACGGATCTCTAAGACTTCCAGTTTTTCTCTCTAGTCATACACTTGTAATAAAATCATAGGTGGATTGTGAACTTTAAAACCCAGAGACAGGTCTGGAGTCCTGGCATGGAAAAAGGGTGTCTGTGTGCACCCAGTATGTGGGGATGCCCAGAAGAAGATTTGAGGAGAAAAGGGGCGATTCTGGGCTTCTTTTTTCCTTATTGTTCATTTTTAGACTCTGCTCACTTGGGTATGGGTTTCACAAAATGGCTTTTTAAGTTTTTTGATTATTATTATTATTTTTAGTGCATGGAGAAAATTCTAAGAATGGAAAGATCCTGGAGAGTCAAGAAGAAGGCAGAGCTGCAGAAAGACGAGAAGGGAAAGGATAGTTGGATCTGAAAATGGGACGGAAAGGTGAGACATGGGCGTTTACCTCACTTCACAGAGGGGACTGGGCGGGCAGGGTCAAGTTATGGGAGCGCAGCAGGAGACTGGGAGAGGGCTGGGTAAAGAGGTGAGTTAAGACGCTGCTTGGTGGGGCTAAGACTCAAAGCTGAGGAGTACGAGCCCATCATGTAAGCTGTGGGAACCCCCGGAGGTTTCAGATCAGAAGAGTAATCTCTTTATTGTTCATTTTATATTAGAAAGATAGTTATGCTGTGAACAATCAGTCAATTCGAAGATGAGTAGTGAGGTGAGCAGTTATGGAAGTAGTGTGAGAATGGCTCTCATAACCATCAAGCTGCTAATTCACAGTGCACTGCGCAGCCCAAGCATACTTCCATCCATGTAAATCACCCAAAAGAGTGTTCTCCTGAACAGTGGTTGCCGTCACCGCCTGCAACCTGCCCATCACATCCTGTTTGTTTTATTGTAACTCATTTGCAATTGGGTAGCTGCTACATGGGAACCTATTTCATGACCCAGGCCCTCTGAGGAGTCTCGACCCTTCCTTTCATGTGTGAAAAGTGCTGATCTTTTTTTGTTTTAATTTTTGATGCTGGGGATCGAACTCATGACTGTGTGCTTGCAAGGCAGGTGCTTATGCCACTGAGCTAAATCCCCAGCCCCGAAAATGCTGATCTTGAGCAGTGGTTTCCAGAATGTGTTATCGACCCCTGAAGGACTACAGGAGAAACAGTTTACTAAAACAAAGGGTAAGCTTTGTCCAGCAACAGTACATAGCCAATGAGGTGTATCCAAGGTGCTATTATTACTAATTAAAATAAAGGATAAAAAAAGTTTTAAAAATTTGCATTCCTTCTCTTTTCGTCTTGTGATATGCTTACTTTGGGGGTATGCTTCACAATATATCTTATTATAGTGTAAATTGATGTCGGCATACCACATACACACATATCAGAGTTTTGATAGCAAAGTTTTACTGATAAGTATGCATCTTCTGAAAAGTCTGGCAGCTGCAGTGGGAGTAGCCCAAATACTCAAGCTTAATAATGAAATGACCAACTGTAATATTTTCTTAATGGATTTCTCTCAAATATTCTAATTCAAATCTCTGTCTTCTCACAGGACTATCTATAGTCTGAGACTCATTCTGCAGCAAAGTCGCAGTGCATGTGCGTGGAAATTACTCTGGTGTGACCTGCGTGTCACCTCCCTGAGTGTTGGTTCCTGCCTCAGCAAGGCGGGACCTTCTGGTGGCCTCAGTTTTTTTTTTTTTTTTTTTTTTTTTTAAGTTAGATAGTTTTTTTCATATTCATTTTCATTCATTAAGGTATTGGTATAAATTTGTGAACAGCTAGAAACTCTTTAACATTTTTATCTCTTAGTTAACTTGGACAGGAAAATGCTGGAGAATTGGGGCCCTCCGGGACCTGCCTCTGCACCCCTTTCCATCCATTTGTGAAATCATTTGTAGGTTTATCTTTTCACCAAGGGGCCCTAGAAACACAAACCCTAACTAACCACAACTCGTTGACATCATAACTAACACATCAAATAAGTTGCTTGCTACTGAAGTAGGCCACGGAAAGCCTACAGAGCTAAAGATCGGTCGGTTAACATTTCCTGGAACGTAGCAATGGCTCTTACCCATCTGCATACACACAGCTAGGAGCTCACAGTATCTTAAAAGTCAAGCCCTATCACATGGTCTGCACAGAGGACAAATCAGTTAGGGGAAAAATTTAAGTTCTCAGTGTTTAGCAATAGGCATGTGCTAAATTTTGGTATATTCTTCCCAAGTATTGTACAGAGCTTAAAAAAACCATGTTGCAACACATGAAAATACAAAATGTGAGGGAAAAATAGGATATAATCCATAATGTGACCTAACAAAAAGATCTGAGGGGAGGGTGGGAAGAATATTTTAAAATGCTAGAGAGGAAATATCTAGAAAAAGAAGCATGGGTGTCTTTATTCGCTTCTTTGTATGAGTGTGCATTTTCAAATGTCCCTTAATATGTGTACATAGGTGTTCAATATGTATTCAGTCATTCAGCAAACATTTGTCCTCCTCTCCCTCCCTTCTGCCTATCCTCCCTCCCTTTCTATTTTTCCTCTCTCCCTCCCTTTTTCTCTTTCTCTCTCTCCTCTTTCCCATCATTGTTGTCCTCTCCTCCTCCTTCTTCAATAATGGGGTTAAGCCCATAGTCTTCATACTGAGCTATATCCCAGCCCTTTTTATTTTCAGTTTTGAGAGAGCATGTTACTAACTCATCAGTTGCTTAGGCTTGGCTAGAACTCAGCAAATATTTCCTCTATGTCATCTACGAGTCCATCTGCTCTAGACACTGGAGGTAGAACCAAGTCTGGTTCTCTTGCAGTTTGCTCTCCAATCAATAGACAGATGATAAACCAGAATAACAACTACCCTGCAAGCCCGAGAATTCATCTGACTGTGGTGCCTCCTGTGAAGACAGCCAGCTGGGTCACGGGAGGGAGGGAGCAAGGGTGTCTTCCTGCCTTGCACAAGTATCTCCCCGAGGGTCCAGGAGGAGAGGGTCCCCTGGCTATGGGGAATGGAGGACATCACTCCCAGTACCTGGATCTCGAGTGGGCTTTGGCCTCTGTCTACATACAGTGGGCACAGAATGGTTTCACAAGGAGATTGGTAAGTCACTGCCCCCCAGAGAGATGACTCCTGCTACAAAGTGGGCCGAGCTTCTGGAAGCGGAGGCAGAGAGGAAGTAGGGAGATCTATTAGAAAAACCATGTTTTTCTTTGTAATTTGCCAATTCTGATTTTCTCCAACTATAATGCGGGTGGGTGACTTCCAGGGTACTTCCGGTACTGAAAAATAAGTGTGTAGCTTTTTGTGCACTTGTTACTTTTCCTGTCAGTGCTTGTCAAACACATCACAAACCTTACTCTTAATTCTCAGCACACTACTGCGGGTCTTCCTAAGAATCCTGGTAGATCAGTATGCCACACACTGGCATGCGTTGGCTTGTGTTAGCTGCACTCAGGACGAGTGTGTTTGGAGCATTAATTCCAGAGTGAGTTTTCTCCAGGCTTCTCTATGAACTTGCTTGTTGAAGATTTTACCCTGTATGCAGTAGGAAGTCGTTGAGGGCTCTTTGAGCAAAGGCTGACTTATTTTTTGGGAATTTCACTCAAGCAGTGTTAAGGAGTTCTGGAGAGGACCAGGAAAAGAGACAGAGACAAGCTGATTTTTAGAAAACCCTTCTGAGCCATGATCTTTGAGAGAGACCTCAGGCAAAAGCAGATATGTGTGTCTGTGGGGAAGGAGCTCTTTTTTTTTCTGGTACTAAAGTTCGAATCCAAGATCTTCACACTGAACTATATCCTTCCACTTTTATTTTACTCATGGTTTAAATTTTGAGACACGACCTCCAAGTTGCCCAGGTTGGGCTCGAACTTGTGATCCTCCTGCTTACGTCTCCTAGAGTGCTAGAATTACAGGCATGCCCAGAACCACCTCCACGCCAGGCCCTCAAACACCAGGAGACAGAAAGTGCAAGACGCCATCTATTTATAGTTGGGGGAAATGAGGCACAAAGAGACAACGTGACTCATGTGCCAAGGATTTCTGACTTCAGGGCCTCCTCTTAGCTAATGTGAAAACCAGATTCCACCACTTAAGGAGTGGTGTAGGGAAAGGGAGGGTTTCTGCTTGCACCAAAATGGAATGGAACACAGGGAGGGGGGAGGAGGAACAAGTCTCCTCTGCAGAAAAACACGACAAATGCTCTGATACCTTAATTTTGACACTCCCATGATCTGAAAAGGGCTAAAACAGGCTGCTGTGCTTGTATTATGAAACCAGAGCAGAACAAAAAAATAAGCAAAATTTGAGCCTGCCAGATGATAATCCTTGTGGAGACCATGCAAATCTGAGTGAAAATAGATCAGAGACATTTTCCCAAGAGTCACAGCACTTGGAGATCCCGGAACCAAGATCCTTACATAAAAATGGAGAGGATGTAGGTTGGGGGTTAGGGTGAGGGTTATTGTCGCACTTGGAGAAACAGATGAATACTGTCAACAGAGTAAGGGCTGGTGCTGGAATCAGCTCTCCCCATTCTGAGCTTCTGGTCATTGCACTTCCTCATAATTATCCAGGGCTGAACTATTTACCATACAGACAAGGATAAGAGCAGGGTTCAACCAAAGCAATTTCAGAGCATCTTGTGCTTATTGCCTTCACACACACATGCACACACTCAGACACACATGCACGCACACATGCACACATTCAGACACACATGCACACACACAGACACACACTGCTTTGGGTTTGTGAAGTCTTCCCTTTACTATACAGTGATTATTTTAATTATTTTAATATCTGCATGTCTCTTCTGATTCAGAGGCACAGCTCATGGATTCCACCAGCACCCCTGTCCTTGTCCAACCTTTGGATTTCACAGGGGAGACTGAGACTGGAATCCATGGATGAGGCCGCAGGATTCCTGCTCCCAGCTGTGGGGCAATTTCTCCACTCCAGGAAAGTGAGCTGACATCTGAATACATGGGCTTCTGATCTCAGGTATATATTCTCAAAAGGAAGATATTAGAACTCTAGACCATTTTCAACATTCTGGTTTGGCCGGGACTTGAAATCTTGAAACACTCATTAGTGAATTTCTGAAAAATTTTAACTTCTTTGAAAGTTTACTACAACCATGGTAGTAACAAGCCAAATCACTCATTAAATAAACATTTACTGAATGCCCATTATGTACTGGAATTTTCCTTGGTCCTTTTTATAGTTTTAATCTCTTTTTAATTTTCCTAATAGTAAGGCACAGGTATCATCATTCCCTTATTTTTTTCAAAAAGAGGAAATAAAGCTCAGAGAGACTAAGAAACTTTTATCCAGGTCACAGATTCTAGAAGAAGAGAGTTTGGATTTGATTGTCTGCTGGGTTCCAGTATGCTCTCACAATCTGGGTTTCTCTGGACCCATCTTCTTCTGGGCTGGTGAATAGGGCTGTGAGCTCAGATTACCCCTGAAGTGTAGAAGCCCCTCCAGGAGGCTAGAGTGATGATTTGTGGAATTGGAACTGGACTGTAAACAGGCCCAGAGCAGAGCCAACATTTCTAATTCCCATTAGAAATCTAATCTCTATGAGGGGTTTATAAGACACATCATGCTTGCTTTCAAACGGAAAGGCAAAACGTTAAGGGTCTAGATATAGGATGGACGTAGGTTTCAGAAAAGTTGTAAAATATGGCATAATCTCAAAGGAAGTTTGAGGGCAAAGGTTCCTCCACTTTTTATGTGAATGTGCTCGTCCAGTCGACCTGGAGAACTTCCTACACAGAACAAGAATTTCCTCCAGGGTCCCTGGCAGCATTGTTTCTGTTTTAATGTCTCTAAGAACTGGGAGTTCATTACCTTCCAGTCTATTCTAATTCTTAGAGAGACACAGACTTCATGTTAAGCCAATAGTCGCCTTCTGAATGTGTCTGTGCCTTGGGCGCTGACCCACCCTTTGGTTTACAAAGACTGAATCCACTTCCTCCCTACCCAGCAGCCCCTCGGCTATTTGAAGAGAACTTTCATTTTTTTCTGCCTGTGTTCCCTAAAGTATACTGATCAGGGTAGTAAATTTGCTGATGTTACCAGGTGTCCTTATAAAGCAAACATACCAAAACAAACACACAGAACTCCAGAAATAGCATTTTGTGGACAGGCCAGGTTAAACTAGGTCAGCAGGTATATACTTCCGGTAAGAATTCTCAGAACTTCTCCAGTGTCACTGCAGTGGATGAATTTCAAAGGAGACACAGTGGATGTACAGTTTCCCAGATTTTTGAGCTCAAACCTTTATTTTTTTCTTTCCCCTTTCTTCTCTCCCATCCTCCCCGCCTCCATTCCTTCCTTCCTTTTTTCCGCAGTGTACTTTTCTGTCCATCTGCACTATTAAAATGTTTTCAAAATGCTTTCCTACACGAATCTAAATTCTGATTATTGTTTCTGAATTAAGAAGTAATCATCCTCCAAATATTTATATTTGGTATTTTAATGCTAAGATTTTTTTTCACTCTCTTTGTCCTTCTTCTCTATTAGGATTGTCAGATTAAAATAGAAGATGTCCTGTTAAATTTGAAATTGACATAAAAAGTGAAAATATTTGGTATAAGGATAGCCTTGCAATATTTTGGACATACTTATTTAAAAATGTTTTTGTTAGTTACCTGAAATTAAAATATAAGTTGGTGTTCGGTATTTTTATTTGCTAAATCTGGCTATCTTAGAAGAGTTCCCAATGCCACCTTCCCTTGAAGATGGAGAAACTCAGAATTGGTCAGGATGTTTCAGATCAGATCAGGTATTTCAAGGTCTTGGCCAAGACCAAGACCTTGAAAACATTGGAGCCACCTTAATTGTGTTTTTCCCGGAGACATTTTTAAAGGGAAGATAATTACTTTTTTTAAAAAAATGAATGATTAGAGGCCAGCCTGAGCTTGACAGATATCAGATCTTTCTGAATCCAACAGCCAGTCTTTCTTCCCTCACCTCTGTGCGTATTTACATTTTCTTGAATGTTTGTATCAGGAAATTAATCCAAGCACTATTTATAACTTCCTTTCCAGTCTCTCTCCTTTTAGACTGAAAGAAATTCAAAGGCAAGGAGCAGCTATATCTGTCTTGGTAACTGCTGTATCCTTATAGGCTGTGGTTTAAAAAAGTGTTCATTTTTTTTAAATGAATGAATTACTCACAAAGTTGTTTGGAAAGCTAGATTTGCCAGATAAATTGATACTCTTCAGGGTTGGAATTTGTCATCCACTCCAAACTTTCTCACACCTCTTATTGTATATGCCGCTCACCTGTGCCGAAGGCTATTCTGTTGGAATATGTTGTGCAAAACAAGAACATCTAATTGCTATGACTAAAATAAAACATTTCAACCAACACAAGCTGTTTTCAAGAACTTGAATTACTTCCCGGAGTCTGCAGTTTTTACTGAGGTGTGGAACTTGGCCCTTAAATCAGTCTGGGCCATCTCCAAGGGGTGTGGGGCTGGGGCACATAACACTGGGTCTTCCCACAAGAAACATCCTGCTTCAAGAGGAACTGGGCAACGTGAACGAGGACAGCCTCAGCGGAATCTGAGCAGCCACAGCACAGATATGCGAAGCAGGAGGCAGGATTCCACGGTCTTACATTGGTAAAGAGGCACCTGGGAACAGGACATGAAGTGTTTGCAGCTTTTGTTCTAAGCCACAGTTGACCTAGCTCAGGGCCACACACTCCTAGAAGAAGCTCACCCGAGCTGTGGCTTGTCAACACTGAAAGCATCCATACTTTCCCTGGAATATGCGATTGCTTTTTGCTGCTTGGCACCTGTGGTTCCAGTGCTGGGGAGCTCTGAACATGACTTTATAAGATAAAAGGCAGCAGAAAGCAGAGCAGCACAGTGAGGAGCACCCTCGGTCTTAGAAATGTAGCAGGTACAGTCACACCCATGTTGTTTCCTGAGTCTGAGCATGAAGACCTACAATTACGATCCAGCCCTGTCCCCTATTAACTCACTGTCCTTAAACAAGTCTCTTACCCTTAGTCCATAGATCTGTGGAACTGGGACAACCATGTGACCTTAGGGTTCTTGCAATGATTAGACAAAATGGCAGACATGCAAGCTCTTTGAAAACTGTCCGCTGCTGGGTCAACCTGAGAGGCTGTTTCTAAAAATACCCCCTGGAGCACCATGGGCTTCAGCAGCTTGGTCTGGTAGGCTCTAGGACTGTGTAGAAGACCACCCAGATGAGATCAGGAAAGAAACATGCCCCTTATGCAACCTGGAGCAAAATGAAAACATTATGGCCTTTCTCTTAGCTATGGAAGAAAACATGTTTGAAGCTCCCATGGAAAACAAAATATCAATGGGTAGGAGATCAAAAAATTTTTCTTGGGAACATATTTAAAGTCTGAAGACATAAAGGCATAAAGCCTTTAATTCTCCCTGGATGTTACCACTGATCTCCTTGCAGACTGTTAGTAGCTTTGTCTAAGGTCTTGGAGGCGTTGCTGATAAATGGGAGATAAATGTATGCAAGTATAGTTCCATTTCATTGAAAGGAAAGTAATGCAGGGTGCTTTGGTTGATAAATTACTTGCTGCTTCCTTTGCTGAGTGATGCTACACCTACTGGAAAAAAAACCTCAGTCATGTGCAAGGATGCGTGTACATGTGTTTACTGAGTCAAGGCATTAGGGAACACAGATAATCACCAGGCATAGGGCAAGATTTCCTCCATGGTTTTGTGTGTTTCTTCCTCAGTGTCACATCACAGGTAGAGGTTATTTAAGGGATGTATTATTTTCAGTCCCAAGAAGGTACTGAAGACCTCTGATTGCCCCATTGTCCCTTATGTTTACTTCTTAGTATTAAAGACTCCACTCAGTGCAAAGACGACTCCAGGCTGTAATTGCCAGAGGCTCTGCTTGCAACTCTGGGAGGGCACAAGGCAATCTTTATGCAACCCAACCTGCCCATCCTCCTCTCCTTGCCAGGCCAAGAATAGTCAATGATCATGTTCTGGAAGAAACTCCACCTTGTCGCTGGATGCTCTGAGCCAAGAAGAGGAGGAGCAGAGCTGCAGGCACATGCAGGAGGCCAAACAGCTAAGTCCAGAGGGAACGCAGAGAGCTCCCTTCAAATCAACCATTTCCCGAGTTCTGGCCTGAGGACTGGGATAGGTCTGCTGGGCTTGCTGAAGAGGGCATTTTTCCCACCTCCCAACACGCACTGGATTATTTGTGCTATGCACAGGAATGTGGAGGTGAAAAATGCATACTCATATGATTTTGACAGCCATGCACAAGTGTACCTATGGAAACCATATGTGTACAGCTGTCTCTATGAGATGCTTTTGTTTGAATGAGTACATCTCCAGATCTTTGCTACAAATACAATGAGTGTCCTTAGGGCAAAGACCCAAATGTTTAAGGCAGCATAAAAGGTCCTTTATGTCATATCCCCTGCCTGCCTGGTGTACCCTAATGTGCCCTTTCTTCTCGCACATCAGCTTCACTGACTTTTTGCTTAAATCCTTCTTATGCAGACATTTGCACATGCTTTTATCCCCACGCAGAACTGGCAAATTTCTTACTGTTTTCTTTTTCTTTTCTTCCTTGTGTGTGTGGTAGCGGGAATCGAGCTCACAATCTCACGCTTGCCAGGCAGATACTGTTTTATTTTTCTAGGAGTAAGTTAGTTACCCTTTAGCTCTCTGTTGAAACTTCACTTTTCTGGGAGAACTTTTGTTGACTTCTCCAAATTATTCAGGTTTCCTCAAAACATCCTGTATCTCTTTCACAGCTCCTACCCTAATGGTATAGCTTTTTAAAAAATTATCTTTTCCATTATGAGAAAACTTAGGATAAAGACACACTCTTCATTCACCTACTGATCTTCAGTGTCTAACAGTTCCTGATGCATAAGGAATCAGTGGACTCATACTGAACCAGGGGTGCGTACATATGCACGAGGACGGGGGTCACCATGTGAGTCTGTGTCCTCAGGTAGAAGCGTGACTGTGATAATATGACTTGGCTTGCAAGCATGCCTAAGAATGACTACATGCTTTCGTACGAAAGGAAGGATATTTGGGTCTGTACGTGTCTGTGTCCTACATGTGTGTACATGTGCAAAAGAACCTAGATGTGCATTTGACATCTATGTGAAGTGTTGGCATCTGTTCTCACATAGTCATAGTCATCCGTCTTAGAGTATTTACTGTTACTATCACAGAACACTGGAGACTGGTCATTTATGAAAAAAGAGGTTTATTTGGCTCACAGCTTGGGAGACTGGCAAGTCCAAGACTGGTTGGCTGCATCTGCTGAGGGCCTCATGGTGCTTCCACTCATGATGAAAAAGAGCACAGTCAGGTGGGGGCAGCAAGAAAAACACACAACAAACAGCAACACAAGAACCAGAGGGGCTGTCTGACTTTATAGCAGCACACTTTCACGAAAATTAACCCACTCCTCGAGCAAAGCACTAGCGTTCCTCAACAGTTTAACCCGTAGCTGCTTACAAGGCCCACCTTCCACCACTGCCACAACGGCAGTCAGATTTCAACATGACCTTTGAAGGGCATGAACAACACAGAAACCAGAATGGCATCAGTGTGAGAGTCTGTGAGTGTGTGTTTGGCTGTGTGCATCTGTGGGTGTGTGTGTGAGTCACGCTGTTTTCTGCAGGTGGGCGGATCCTCATCAAATTTCTACATAGGAGGGTTTTTGTCCACTTGGCAAATTGATTCAAACAGACCTTGGCTTAATTCAACTTAGCCCAAAGTACGCTGCCGTGAGAAGCGAGCCCTGGACTAGGGAGCTGCCACTGGGGCAAGTTTGTTTTTTTCTTCCAGCTGCTGCCTCCTCATCTATACGCAGAAGGCTGGAACAGGGTGACAGTGATTTCTGCAGTGGTTGCAACAGATTAGATGCCGTGCTGTGACAGAACACATTTTCACTGAAGTGCTTAGTTACTTGAGGCGCTTTATTATCATTTTCCTTGCTTATGATTAAGTTTTATTACTTATAAATTATTTTTATCTGCATTGTTCTACTGAATAACACAGGAAAATTAGGAAACTGTTTATTTGACAGAATGATTGTTTTTGCAAATGCACACAGGATCAGGGTACATTTTGCTTACATTTGGTGCTCTAGAGCAGGAGGGAGAGGGGTCTATGGGACCCTGCTTCATGATTTTCCAGGAAGTTGAGGCAAAAATGTGATTTGCTGGCTTCTAACTAATTTCCTGTTAGATTGGCATCTCAAGGGTGTGGGGTGGGACGGGTACTTTCTCAGGAGTTCCTTTTGATCATTTTTGTGATCTGTAAGCTTTGGAGCCCACTGCAATAAAATAAAATAATGTTGAGAAATTCATGCCTAAACTGACACCACTAACTGTTCTGTCATTCTGTAGAAAGACAGGCCTGAGACCAACACCTCATGTGTTCTAGCTGACCCTCCACTGCAGACGTGAACCTTGGAATTTACAGAGTGACACTGGGAAGTGAAGCAAGAAACAGAGTCTGCAAGAGAACAGAATGAACCCATTGCTGTAACAGAGATCACAAGAACCGCATTACAAAAAGTAAAAAAGAAAAGCCAAGCCAAACCTAAATCCCACCAACAGATGGCTAGGGTGGTCTGTAATATTTATAAATATCTAAAGAGCTTTTGATTAGGAGAAACACTAGGTAGAGGGAAACAGCAGAGAAACCTGGGACAATGAAAAAAATTCCCCAACAAAGGCAGTGGTGGCTTTTGGTCACAGGCGTCAGGTTGCTAAACCAATATGGCTTTGGTTAAAGACACCAAGAAAGAATTCCCTAAGATTCCATTTTTGCTGTGTCATGGGTGCTGTCTGTGACTTCAAAACTGTTTTCTCTTCTTAGTTAAGAACACATTTAGAAACTCCAGTGCTCCTCTCACAGCACTGCAATAAATCAACAACCAAGCAAATGAATAAAAATCAAGACAGGAGACACTGTCCTCCCTGGGTCCCTCACAGCATGACTAGGTGACCCCAGCTCCTGGAAATCTGGTTCACCTCCAGGGCACCAAGCTCTTGCAGCTCTGTCGTGGCCTGGCTGGCCCTAAATACTCTCTGATGGGAAACATCAGATGCTGGCACAGACTCGGGCTGAGAAATGAGAGGAGCTCCTGATTTCTGATGTCAGGAGCTTCTGGTATTGAACATAGTAAGTGGACTCAGAGAAAACCAGCGCATCTCTACCAGGCACCTCTGTCTGTCCTCCTACCTGGCCGGGGTCCCTCACTCAAACCTGAATGGTGGTGAATGGCAGTGAGTAGACCCACAGTGCAGCCTAGTTTCCTGGTTTATACCTTGTCACAACCTACTTAGATGGCACTGGCTTGGCCCTTCGTTCTAAAGTTTGGAAATTAATCTGTACCTTTTGATAAGAACCTCCGGAGAATCAGAAATGACCTGAAATGTCCTCTCCCGATTGTCTCCTTCTTTCTCTCTCCTGTGGTTCTCATCAGGGGAAAGACAACAAGAGTATTTTAGTGGCAAAGTGAAGCCTCTGGTTTCACCACATGAGTTGTGTGATGTTGGACAACTCAGCCTCTGCAAGGCTCGGGTTCCTTTTTTATAAAATGAAAGCAAATGTAACAGTACTATTTCATAGGGCTGCCACAAGTACATACAAGGAGACTTGCCAAGTGCACTGCCTGGCCCCTGGGCAGCATTCTGCAGCTAGAAGCCATTGCCAGGATCACAAGAGACACTCCACTGGAATAGAAACCCACTGTTGTGTTTCACAAGTGGTAGAGGTTGGTCACTATGTGACTATTTAACACCACTGACCAGCCAGGGTTGGAGGCATTCAGTGATGCAGAAGCAGCCTTGTCCTGGAGTCCAGTGGTTAGTTTCCACTGCTCTGAAAGCAAATTAGACAGGGTGCTCGTGCAAGAACAGTACATTCAGCAAAATGGAGAAACAACCTTCTTATGTACTGGTGGGGGGGTCTAACTACAAATTTATATTTCTATAGAGAGCTTATTCCCCAAAATGTGGTCTATGGTCATCCACACTGGGAAAAACTCAGAGAATCTGCTACAATGCTGATTGACTCTGACTGTTAGGGAGTGGAAATTCATTTGCAACCAAACATTTTGGGAACTACTAAATCCTCTAAGTCAGCAGGCCACAGGATCAGTAGGAATTATGATATCTGGATACTTTCACATATGACCACATTTGAGGAGGCTTTTATAAAAAACTAATGGTAGATTCCAAAAAGCCCAAATAATTGAATTCCATTTTTATTTAGAAATATATATACTTTTGCACAGGTACATTTAGAGCAAAGATCAAAAGTTTAAACATCAAACTCAGCAACGGCTATCTCTATGTAGTAAGCCGATGTGTGATTTAGCTCCTTTTGTATTTTTGAACACTTTATGATAAGTATCTTTTGCCCATTTAAAGAGAAAAAAAACGTGTCTTTAAAAGTAATACAGCCAGCTGTGCAGCAATGAAAACTTCCTGAAGTCTTATGAAGTTTGGAGAAAGGAAGGAAACATATGTGAGTTCCTACTCACATAAACTGAAGTACTTCTCAGAGGTGACAAAATGCCTAGAAAAAGCAGGTAGCTCTGGACGCTTCCTACCAGCACTGTTAGCAACTGGGCTACCATCGGCCCTGGGCTCCAGGTTTTTAGGCCAAAGGACACTGAAGCTGGCTAAGGACCTGCTCCCTTCCTTCCCGCTATGCAAGGGTGACGAGGGAGAGACCACAGGAACTGCAATGATTCCAAGGATGGAAAAGGACGGAATGGCCTTTGCAGAGAAGACTTTGCAGCCTGCATTATTCTCTCTTTGGGAGTTAGTAGGTCATTTGTAAAAGGCATGGGAAGAGCAGTGATGAAAGGTCTAACAGTTTGGAAAACTGCTTAACCTTCGTGCTCTATTTCTGGATGTTCCCCCATGGCCAAGGACTGTTCAGATCCTGGCTTTCCTGGGAGGTTCCCATTTAGGAATGCAGTGAAACCGCTGAAATCCAGAGGAATAGGACAGAACACCAGCTGGAAATAGGGGACAGTTCGAGTACTTTTTAAGGACATTCAAGCCTGTTACTTTCATGGACACAGGATCACAGATCTGGAAGGAACCTGGTCCAGCTTCCTACTCGGTGCAGGAGTCTTTGTGCTTCTTATTGACATGGCTTCTTTTAGAAGCTTCCAAAAGACTGCTTACTATTCTGACAGAAAACTTATTTCATTCTTACTAAAGACTTTTTTACTTTTTTCCCTGAGCTGGCATTTGCCTTTCTGTAAGGTTATGCTTGTCTTCTGGTAGTCACTAAAAACTGGTATCTCATTTTCCCCTAGATGGTCCTTGAATACTTGAGATCAGCTACTGTGTACCAGAGTTCTTCACAGAACTCTCTTCTGCAGGCTGAGCATCCGCAGAATATTCAACCATTGTTTATACTGCAAATATCATCGGTCTACTTAGAAATATGAATGGCAGTCTCTTATTGGCCTATAAAGTCATAGTCACATAAATTTTATCTGAGCAGAGCTTGGACATGAGCTGTATTGGTTTCATTATTTTTATAGATGATCAAAGAAAGGTCCTAGAAGGAAAACTGTCTTGCTCAAATTTAGAAAGACAGAGACAAGGAGAGAAGGAGGGACAGAGAGGAGAGAGACAGAGAGAGACAGAGAGGAAGGAGGAAAAGAAGGAAGGAAGCAACACAAGAAGGATGGAAGGATGGACAGACAGATGGACAGGAAGAGGTTGCACTGATACCTAAACCTTAGTTGCATGAATTCCAATTTAGGGTTCCTCTCACCTTACCCCAGCTCTTATTATTCATTCATAAGCCACTAGCTTTTATAAAGTTCTTGAAAGTGCTTGAAAACTTTGTTCTCTTAGGTATTTCAAAAATTCTCTGATTCAAATTGTATTGGTGCTGTCAGTAAAGCAGAATTAGCACAGAGCTGAATATAGCAGAGGCTACAAGTATCATTCAAAGTACATCAATCCTCCTTCCACCAGGAAATCAATGCTCTGGCCTTAGAATTCCAGCTCAAAGTGGACAGCACATCTCCAGGGTCACCCCGGTCAAATTTCCATAAAGTCGAGCTAGCGTTCAATTTAGACGAACAACCCAGCTTCAGAACAGGGAGTGTGTCTGCCAGGATGTGGGCAAGGCTCTGTTGCTTTTTGCCCAGCTGTGCGCACTGCAGACTCCCATATCCTCTTTTAAACTTGCACTAATTCTCAGATAAAAAGATGAAGCAAAGACTCAGAGGAGCAAACTAGGCATTTCAGTGATTGGTTTCTTGTCCCAGTCCGCAGCCACCCTGCAGTCACATGCTTTGAAGGGGAACATTCCTTCTTTCCCCAACCCATGCCATCTCCCTCTTCTCTCAACAAGGTATTACATTTCCAGTTCTACACTTGTTCTGGCACCCACGAGCGAGCGGCAGCTCCCAGGCCCTCCTAGTTTGCATAATGCTAACTCCACCAACCCTGGAATCACACAGACCTGGGTTCAAGGATTGACTCTGCAACTGACTGGCTGTGTGACTTGGGAAAATTATGTAACCTTTTCAAGCAAAATGTGAAATAGAGAGGTACCAGTTCCCCAAGATGAGTGTCATTACTCCGTATTGCAAACACACATTAATAAAAGGAAAAATAATAATTAGCATTAAAATAAATACCCACTCAAAAAATTACTTAAATTTAGGAACCACAGTTTCCTCGCTTATTAGATGAAGACAATGATTCTGCCTAACATGCAGTTCGACTCCTTACCAGGTGTCTGTCCAGTATTGTTAATGCAATGACCCAGAAATCAGAGACTGAGATCTATACATTTCTCATGTTGCAGTGTGTGCTCCATACATACTTCCTGTTTGATTCTGGTCTAGGCTGTATTCCGCAGTAAGTTCCCCAACAGAAATATTCTAACCACTCTGTAAGGCGGGTTCTTATGCCCAGCCACCCCCTTTCCTAGATTCAGGCTCCCGGTGACCCCTCGCAGGCAGGCCCGCCCTATGCTGTGCTCTTCATACCTGTCAGCTTGCATCTCAGAAGGAAGTTCTCACTTGACACGCTCTGAGAACTTGCTGTCCAGGCAAACAAAACTTTATGGTGATAAATGTAACACAAGCCTTGTATAACCAGCATGTCAGAGAACAGAGGGACAGGGAAATGAAGCTTCAAAGAAGTCAAAAGGTTTTTAAGACCTTTAAAACTGATCAGCATTTTTGTATTTAAAATATTCCTGAATTTTACGTGAACATGTCTAAATTGTCTTTTTCGGTTGGGAATCTGAAATGACATTCATAGCTGATATTTTAAAAGCCTGGAATTACATTAGATGTCCATTTAGCCAAAAGACTATACATACAATATTGACATTATTTATCAATAATATGTGTTATCTTTGGGACTTACAAATAATCACAAGTTTCCAACTTTTTAAGACATTTAAGACTGTAGAGAATTTCTACCTAGAATGGTTTGAAATTCTCTCCATGTCATAAAGAGTTAAAAAGGTTCTCTCGGCTTCCACAAAGGCAGAGGATATGGAGTCTTACTGAATAAAAACAATATAGTTTTCTCCTGTCACTATAGAAGACTATTTGTTCATTCTCTGAACTTTGTGTTAATGACCCCAAAGAAATAAAAATATCCACTGAAATACATTTGCTACATCATAGCCTCAAGGAAAAACTTCCACAATTGAGAATGAGGGCAGAATTCAACGACACTGGTCCTGTGTACAGCAGGTCCTGGCCTGTAAGTCTGGTCTGCCCCCTCGGTCCTACACTGGCATCTGTGGCTGCTTACCTGGGGGACATCACTGCCCTCATGGCCCTTCATTCTCTTCAGGTGATGAGCTCTTCCAGATGCAAGCTCCTGCGAGGGTCAGGGGGTGTAAAGAAGCTGGCTCATCTCGCAGGTGGGCACAGAGCAAGAGGAGAAGGATGTGATAGGAGGTGTGAACAGCACGAAAAAGCACTGAATGGCATTTATTCTTCAATTAGTGTTCCAAAGACAAGGGCCTAGCCTTCTCTTGGGAGGTCAGTCCTGCACAAATGCCCCATCACCGAGCTGTCAGGAAACAGGCAAGGACAGTGCTTTTCTGCATGGGGACCTTGGCATCGAGGGGAAAACAGAACTGGAGTCAGCTTTGAGAGAGTGAAACGGCAATGAACTCTGTGGGCTGATCCTGCCCAGTCTGGCGTTGCCAAGGAGGACGATCGATGCCATGAAACCTGGGCCAAGCGCTGGCTCAGACACACAGGCAAAAATAGAAAGAGGCTGTGAAAAGAAATGTGTTTACTTTTGTGATTTCCCTTCTGTGCCTCCTAACAGTATTCTAATCTCTCTGCAAACAGGCAGTGAGGACCCATAGGCCTTGCCTACCTTGACAAGCTCTCCCAAACAACTCATATACAGACCTAAAATCTTAATCCCACTAGCTGGGCAGCTGGGAAGTGAGTTTAGAAGGCAGGATGAAGGAGCAGAGGCACTCTGGTCTAGGCTCCGTCACTAAATGTTTAGACTGAGACGTATTCTTCTCTGAGGCTCTGCGAAGCACAGCAACTGCGTTAGACAGGATGTAAAACTTTGTTTACAGCTTCAAAGTTTGTACCAGTGGCTCTCTGCGAGGGATAATTTTATGCCTCAGGGGTATTTGGCAATGTCTGAAGATATTTTTGGTTGCCACATCTTAGGGGCGCTGTTAGAATCTAGTGGGTAGAGGACAGAGATGCTGCCAGACATTTGACAGTGCGTGGGGCTCTCTCCTACAGCAGTTACCTGGTCCACCATGCTGACAGTGCTGAGGAAGAGAAATCCTGGTTTATACTAAGTGCAGAGAGTCAAAGGGAGAGGAGAAAATGGACAGAAGTGAAGAATGGGTGTTAAAAATCCTTTTTCTAGGGAGGGAGGTCTTCACAAGGTGTGTTTTCCAGCTTTGTTTACTCTGACCAATGCCCTTTGTTTTTCCCTAGGAATTACAGCCCTATGTTTGGATAGCTTTTGCATAAGAACATCTTCCCCTTCCGGAAAATGCCGAGTTCTGATGTACTACAAAGGGTTCTACTAAGGACACTCCAAAGATACAATATACACAATCATTCAGAGTAGAACTGGGAGGTGGGTGGTGAGGGCGCACGGAGGGACAAAATGTATGCCTAGAATGCTGTTTGTGTGAATCAGTGTTCCTGAGGGAACAGGACAGAATAACAACTGCGGGACGAGCTGAGCTATGCCGCGAGAAGGCGAGTCGGATACGGGCACCAGTGTTAGGAGTGAGACAAGTTTACAATCCTGAAAGGGTTAGCAATCAGTGAGGGCCGTTCTTGTGTCATTCCACATTAGGCCACTGGGCAGTTATTGCAAATAGTTACCTGTGGTTTCCAGTGGGAGAGGCAAGGACACTCCAGTCAAGGGGTTTTGGAGAAACAGGTGCAATGAAGTCATGGTCAAACCATTTATTTACTGTAAACTTTAGACTTTGCTCAGGAAAATAACTGAAGCTGTCCCTCGAATGAATTCCTGCCTACAACACTCCATCTGAGCAAGGAAGAGGTGGCGTGGGGGGAGGAGTCCATATTCACAGCTGAAAGGTCTGAGATACTCAAGATTCTCAAGTCCAAGAGTGCAGGAAGGAAAATCTCCTTCAGATACAAAATTAACAGCAGCAATATATATATTACCCTAATACTTGCCCAGTGAGGTAGATACAGAAAAATCATCAAAACACACAGACTCAGGTCCTCAGAGGATGAACCCTTCGGACATAAACTTACAAGTTCCAAGCACAGAGAAACTGAACTGTACAAGAAACAAATAATCACTCAAATGTTTTTCATTTATACAGCTTAGAAAAATAAAAAAAAAGGCAGAAGGATACTCTCCTCCTGCAACTGTCTATACAGTTTTATTCTAAATTAATTACACTGAAGTTTAAATAGTTTAGTGTTCTGTTGAGGGAAGGAAATCTTAAGAAGTAGAAAAACTGCCTTAGAGCAGTGAGTCATTTGTACTATAGTTCCTCCCTTGTGAATCAATGCTATCACTAGGCACAGTACCTGGACAGCTCACCAAGTCTTCTGTGCCCGGGGGGTCCTCACACAGCAGTTCCCTCTCTTTCTCCTGCCCCTGGTGACAAACATTGGGCTCCCCGGTGTAGTCCGTTTTGCCGTTGCTGTTGCTGGAGCAATCGTTCCCATAAGCCTTCAAAGCAGATCTGCGAAGACACAGTAGCTCCTGGAAAGCAATCCTGAAATCTGGGCTCCGGCAGTAGATGAGGGGGTTAAAAGCAGAATTGACATAGCCCACCCAGTTCAGCAGGATGTACACCTCCTTGGGGATGAGGTTGTCCTGAATCACGTGCACAATGTTGACGATGAAGAAGGGCAGCCAGCAGAGGGTGAAAGTGCCCATGATGATGCCCAAGGTCTTGAGGGCTTTGTGTTCTTTCAAGTAGAACTTGGAGGACCTGCGAAGTCCATGTCCACTCCGCCCATCCTGCTCCACCTGGCTGAGGTTTTGGGTGTGGAATCGGCCCTCAGATCTGTCAATCTTCTGGAGCTGCTTTTTGGCCACCTGGAAGACCCTGGAGTAGACAAAGACCATAACCACCAAGGGTAAGTAGAAGGACACGATGGAGGAGGCAATGGCATAGGCTTGGTTCGTGAAGAAGTCACAACAGGTCTCCTCCGCATAGCAGTTGATGGCGTCCTTGTGGGTGGCCCGGTACCAGTGCATCTGAATGGGCAAGAAGGATGTAAGGCCCGACACAACCCATACCATCAAGATGACCACCCGAGCCTTATTCTTGGTCAGTAGGCTCTGGTACTTGAAAGGCGACGTGATGGCGAAGTATCGATCCACTGCGATCACGCACAGGGTCTCAATGCTGGCAGTGACGCACAGCACATCAATGGAAGTCCAAAACTCACACCAGAAGTTGCCAAAAGTCCACATGTTCATGAGGATGTGGCTGGCCCCAAATGGCACCACCGCTAGGCCCATGACTAGGTCAGCACAGGCCAGCGAGGTGATGAAGTAGTTGGTGACCGTTTGCAGTCGTTCAAACTTGGCAATGGCTGTGATGACCAGCACGTTGCCGAACACGATGGCCAGGACGATGAGCGACATGACGATGGCCATGCCCACCACCCAAGCCTCATCCCGTTCCCGCGTGACGTTGTGGTCCGGCGCGTGGCTCGCGTTGGGTGCCAACAAGAAGTCGCTGCCGTTCCCAAGGTGTCCCATGGCGCGCAAGGGAGCAGGTGAGCGCACCGGCTGCAGCTGGCGCAGCCACCGCGCCTCAGGGGGCGCCCCTCCGGCGGGGCGCTGCGGGCCCGGGGTGGACGCCTAGAAGCCTCATTCGGCGGCTGTGGAGGGGCTTGTCCTGCACCTTCAGCTCCAGGGACGCTCTGGGCTCGCTCTGTCAGCCAGTTCCAGCCAGCGCTGTGGGGAAGCCGCCTCTGAGTGCGCTCTGCCCGTTAAGCGCGCAGGACTTTAGGGGACCTGCCCTCCGGTGACGTAGAGCAACTTTCAACCAATGGCGCTGAGGCAGCCCCAAAGGGGCGAGGCCCGCTCCCCTTCCCCACCCTCCCCTCCCCGCCTCCACCAAGGGCTGGCCCGGGCGCGGCCGCGGCCGGAAGGCGGGCGGGTCAGGGCTCTCTCCCGGCTACCCCAGCTGGCCCCTGGGCTAAGGCTGGGGCTGCTGTACTTAACAGCCAGCCCAGGAGACTGGACTCTTCTTTGGCGCTACCTGCCAGCTCTGGGCACCTCTGTAGCCTGAGCTCTCAGGGTAGAAGGCAGCTCACGGGGACATTTATCCACATTCGGGAACAAAGATGAAAATAGGCACCGAGGCACGCACACACAGGCACAAATGCACCCCGATAAACATGCTCAGACTTATTCCCAACCACAACCACAGACTCAGAGACACACCCAAGTCAGGCCAGCGCACCAACTTGCACACTCGTGCTTGCACGCGCGCACACCGAAGCTGAAGGCATGGACGACGCTGAGATAAGTGAATGAGCACTCTCATTACACACACACACACACACACACACACACACGCACGCACGCACGCACGCACAGATACAGGCACACGTACAAATGTTCCCTTGGGACGAATGAAGAGACACGGGGAAGTCGCCATCCAGGTAGTCATCCCCGCCCCCAAGCCCAAGCGCTTACGAATGACACCCACTGATTTCCTTTTCAAACATTTGGCAAGACCACAGGAGGTGACTTCAGCAGCTGCAGGTTTCTTGAGCACATTAACCTTCTGGCACTTTTGGTGCCTTCCTTGAGAATCTGCAGGCGCTGAGACAGATAATCCTACCCTTTGGATTGACTAGAAGCTGAAGAACCCATGTGTGCATGTGTTTGAGACGAGAGAGAAAACATGATTGTGCTCTTAATTTTTATTGTTGTGACATTATGTCTAGTTATCTTTTGCACCAGAGACGCTGACAATGAAAATGAGATCATTTTTCTTTCAAATAAAACTTTTTCACTAATTCCATTGTAACTTAAAAAAAAAAAAAACCTTTCATCAGGTGGGTAATTTGTTAATCTGTTATATTATATCACATGAAACTGCCACCATTTGGCTATCTCTGACTTCCAAAATTGCCAGCTTGACAATGCACATTATTAAAAATATGTGAGCTCAGAGAACATTTTGAAACTGCAAGCAAAAGATACTATTCTCCTTTTTAAAAAGTCAGAAAATGCAAGTCTTTATCCGTGAAATTCTATCCTGTACATCTGGCATATGACTTTATTGCTTAGAAAAAATTAATTTTCAGGTTTTGATTTCACTTGTATTAGTGGTGTCTGAAAAACTCAAAGTATTTCATGCAGTGTAAGCAAACATACTTGGTAGATTACATAACAATGGCTTAAATTTATGGAGCATTCTGCCATGTGCTTTTCATGCATTGTTGGGTTTAATCCTTTGTACTGTTCCATGGGGTGGGAAGTAACTTTTTAGATTAACAAATGGGACTTGAGCAAGTAGTTGCTCAGGGGCAATGCCAGGCAGTGCCAGAAGCTGGATTTGAATCCAAAACTTCCTGACTCCAAAGCGTGGATTTTGAGCTTTTCAATTTATTGCATTATCACATGGAGAAAAAAGTGGAGGGCACTGCAGGAGCACTGCAACTGGAAAGGGAGCACTCACCTTCCAAGCTTCCCCTGACTTGGACCTCTTCTTTTTTGTAGGCAAATCAGGAGGAGGGAGCCTAATTTCCCTCATCTAGAAAGGATGGAATATAGGCACCTCTATCGGGTGAGGAGGCTGAAATACTGCAATAAACAAAGAGATGCTTTTGTGTTTGTGTCACAGAGATGTGAGTCGCCAGTGAAATCTACATCACTCACTTAGTCTTTGAAATATGTTGTTAGTCTTCTCTACAAGAGCAATAAAATACTGCAGAATGAAAATATACGTGAGATGCTTACTGTAGAAGTGATAGCAGAAACAAAATTTAACCCCCATGACCTCTTCAGCTTACTTCAGTAGCAGGAACTGTCTTTCCATACAACAGATGCCTCTACATGAGCATTCCCATAAAAGCCACAGGTCTCAATGAAGAGTCTATCATGTTCACACAGTTTTCAAAATATATCCCCTCATATTTATGTTTCCTAAAACTGGGGCCCCCGTGATACATTTAGGAAGAGGCACAGTGCATTATGCAACATTTCTTTAAATAAACTTCCATCCCAATTGTGGAACTAAACCATTTTCAGCCTCCTTCCTGTTTGTGAAACTATAGATACTGTAAACAGGCATTTTGTTTAACCTTCCCATATAAGAACAAATAAACTAACAAAAAAGTTCCTTTTAGAATAAACATTAATTAGTCATTTATTTAAATACACATAAATAAGTCATGTAAAACCTTAACGGAGTATTTCAGTAAACACCTCTTCAAAAAACCACAAACACTAAATTAAGAAGGGGAAACTGCTTATGTCAACTAGGAAGTCGTCAGCCTTTGACCACAGCCTTAACAAAAGCACAATAGCGTTCCCCTCCCTGTCCCTACCGTCCTCTGCCCTCTAATGCCTTCCTCTCCTCTCCATCTATAAGCTACTAGGCATTCAAGATTTATCTTGTAAGAGTCTTTTCCCTCATCTCTTAGAACTCTAGAATCAGAAAATTAGAATGGGAGTGAGTTTAATAGATCATTTATTTCCTTCAGTTTGAAAAGAGGAATCTGAAGTGAAGCAGGGGGAAATGTCCAGTCCAAGGAGCCCTCTTCTACCTTTGACGGGTTCTCACTACCCAACATCCACGCGTGTTACTCCATCCACGCCCTGCAGACGGGTTTACCTGGAACTCCTTACTGAGTCCTGACTTAAGGGAATCCATGCTTGAGTTGAACTAGGAAGTTCTTATGGGCTAAATGCATCTTTATCTGATGTAAGAAAAAATAGGCTCTTTTATAGGGATTGATGGTGTCTAATTACATATTTTGTTAATCCCTTAAGATACTGATTTGTACTTCCTGCCCACCAAACAGGAATAAAAACCACAGAGTGATTTACCTCATCAGTGTTTGAATAGGAGTGAGGTTCTGGGTGCCAGAAAATACCCTTATGCTGATAGCTGGATGGCTGAAGAACATCTTATCTCACGCCATCTTGGCTTAGACAAGCGTCCTTCTGTCTTTGTTATTCCTGAGCAGAAAAACACTGGTCAATTTCTTTTGTTTAAAATGTCTATCCTTAATGATATCCCTCTATCTCATTAAATTTACGTGAAGTGAGACTGAATGTATGTCCAGCGTAATGCCTGGTAAGAGAGAAAATTGTTACTCATTAGTTTGAGTTAAAATGTATCTAGAGAAGGAATATTTGTCTCCTCAGTTGTATGTGTGAAAGAATCCTTTAAACATGGGTATTTTTATTTAAAGTGACATGAAAATTGAAAAGGAACAAAGTTTTATTCTTTAGAAGTATGATCCTGCAAATTCCAAAACACTGAGTTATATAGTTAATGGGATGACAGTGGTTTTTGGAGGAAGCATTTCACAGTCTAGTCAACTTCTTACTTAAAACTCTTTGGAAGCCCTCTAGAGAGATGGCTCTCACCAGCCTAGTTTGTAGGTCTGTATCGTTATCACCCTCCTTCTTAAGGTGTTTGCCCTTAGATCTTAAGTCTGCCCTCTTGAGGCCATTCAACACAAGTCTGTTGTCTCCTTTTAGACTGCTTGAGCTTTTGGGAGAATTCCTGAAATTTCTCCTGACCCATCTCCTCTTAACACTAAATATTCTTGGTTCTAGAGTCACCCTTGCCAGCAAGGCACAATTTTTCTATTGAGGTTTTGGTTTGTTGTCATCTAAATTTAACATCAATACCTGGAAAGATTCTAGAGTCATCAAGCAATCACTTTGTGATCACCTCGGCAACCATAAAGTACAGCAGGACAACAAGCAAAGCTTTCTGAACAGCTGATTGTATCAGGTGAATTTAATTTCCTGCTATGCTAGACTTTTATGAGAGACCTACTAATGAATTCTCCCCATCTCAGGGGCACTGAAGGAAGATGACGTTAAATTAAAGCAGGAAACTCTTCAGTTACCATATAAAGGGCTTGTTAGCTGGAAGAGAATCATTCAAAAAGGCTAAACTCTAGAAGCTTTTCTCCAATGGGAATCTGCAAAATAATTAGACCCCATAAAATAATGAGGGAAAAGAAAATTATTTGCATGACTATTCTTGATTTTCCCAAGTGTGGTACAAAACTACTATCCTCTGAGAGACATAAGAGAGAAATCTAAGTCATTACATATAATATAATGGATGCCCTAGGGCACAATGCTGTTTTCTTGGAAAACCAGAGCGGGTTTGGATGGAGTCTTCTTCACATATAAGAATGAAGAGTGTGTGATGTTGAATGATTGCACTTTGGTGCAGAGGAGAGAGCCATAGATTTTAGTCCCAAAATAGCTGTTACCTTCTGTAAAAGCTGAACAGATCCTCTTTCTTTCTTTGAACTTTGATCTTCATCTAGGACACAGCAGATTGGCTTGATGACACCCAAGGGCCATCTATTTGAGACTGAACAAGTCTGTAAAGGGAGGAAGTGCCTTGAAGGTCGTAGAGGAGAGGAGCTCCTGACTGTGAAGAGGCTCTGTGGAGTTGGCAAGCAAAATTTGTTTCCTACAAAATGATTTGTTTATGCCTCTCCTCCTCCACCTGCTGTTTACATTTCACCATTGTGGTCTCTGCTATTCTGAGTAGCAGATGTAGTAGGATGTATTCGATTATTGATTCACTTTCCAAACTCAAAAGCATTTTTAAAAAAATTATCTTCTATCACCACACATTGAAAACAATTGTCATATGGTGTAAGTAGAAAGTAACCATGAAAACAAAACAGTGTTTGTAAACTGTAGCTTAATTTTGTTGCCAGCCAAAGTTCTGAGCCTGAAGCCTGCTCTCTCTTTATTGCAAAGGAAGATCAGCAATTGCTAGGCACAAGATGGAATTCTAGTACCAAATGGGACTTCCATCACCTGAAAAGATGCAAAGATAAAAAAGGAATAGTTGAATAGTTCATTGTTATTTAATGTATTACTGCTGAGTTAATTAAAATAATTCCTCCTTATTAAGAAACCCATAGGTCAGCCCTCGATTTATGCTGATGGGACATTGTGTGACCTGTTGGGCACGGCTTTGACTGGCTGGGAAGAGAGATGTGGCAGGGTCCCAGGATCTGCACAGCATCACCTCTCAGGACCCGGATGCATGTAGAACTGTCTATATTTCCTGTGAGATGTGGACGGCATAAAGCTGCTGGATGCCAGAAGGGTCCTCTGTCATGACTCTTCACGTGAGCCCTCCCTGCGTCTCTCTGGCTCAGGGTGTACTTTTAGTTTTGCGTTTCAACCTTTCTTCCTTTTTGTTTGGCTCAAGTTTGCTCCACCCAGCCAGTTTTGCCTTCATTCCTCACTTTTCAAATAAACCTTGTTGTCATTTTTGGTTTGTCTTGTTCAGTTCTTTGTTTGCAGTGAGAAGGGACGGGAAGACCTTGACCTGGCAATCCATTACCTGGTAACACTGTGACCAAAAGCACGAGCGTTGGAGCCAGGTGAATCTCAGTGCTAATCCTGCCCCTGTCCCTAGCTGGCTGTGTGCTTCAGGCAATATGCTTTTTAGCCTTCTGCGCCTCTGAGAGAGCATGTGAAAGACAGGGATAAAATCTTTCAGATGATTGGTGAGGGAATGGAAAGAATCTGTGAAATGCTACATTTGGAAAGGAAGGAAGAGAACCAAGAGATGCCAGGACAGATCAGTATAATTTGGATTGTCTGGGGTGGCACTGATGAATCAAGGGGTGGGGTCACTCCCAAATAGGCTATGGAGAGAGCGCTTGGTCCTAGTGTGGCTAAGGGCAGGGAGAACTAATGGACTCAGATATGAGTGTATCAAATTTGAGGCTGCAGTTTTGGACATTGAAATGGAAACTAAACATATCAGAGTGATTAAAAGATAAGTTGATTGGGGGTGATGCTCTATGGGTCATGTCATTATTGTTGGAGCATTCCCTGAATAGCAGCACTCTCAGAAAACATTTTGGATGATTAAATGAAGTAATGCATTTGAGAGACTTAGCCCAATGCTTATCTTTGTGAAATATTTATCATTGCCTTCATAGTCATTGTCATTCTTCTCCTGCCCTCCTCCTCATTATCTAGTGATTCCTAGGACTAGTTCCTATTGTGGGAACCATTAACTCCTCCAAGGACAGTCCTACAAATCAACTGCTCCAACAGCAAAACACTTCATTGTGCATATCAAACTACACAAACTACTTACAATGGTGACATTTGAGGGTGGGTATGAGGGATGTCATATGTTGGCATCTGGGATGAGATTTTCTATGCAAGTGATTGAGGAAGGGCTTCCTTGAGAAATTGGGCAGCTAGTGGGAAAGGCATCCCTGAAAGGGAAGGAGGCAAAGGCAAAGGCCCAGGCAGAGTGTGATCCTGGGAGCAGCTCGGGAGCAATGCTCGAGCCAACTGCTTCCTCTGGTGTTAGCTATAAAAACTCTGAAGGAGTTGCTTAATTTCCCTGTGTCTTGTTTTCTTTACCTGTAAACCGGAGCTGTTGATAAGATATAGCAACCGCTTGGGGTTACTATGAGGATCAAATGAGTTTAATATCTGCAAAGTAGTCAGGAGTGATCTGGAACATTGTCAGTGCTACATTTGTTATTTCTATTCAGCCTAGACAAGTCCTGGAAAGATCTATTAGTTGTGTCACTCAGGAAACTTCCCACAGGGAAGAGATTGCACATGCAATTTTTTAGACTGTAGAACCTCTTGGTACAACCTGGCCTATGCTGGAGCATAAGACACTAACATGCATGGTGTCTTGTGGGCCCTGGAAGAAAGAGGTGAAATAACTGTGAGGGTTAAGCAATTTGGTCTTCTAAAGAAGAGGATGGAGGACCCAGATTTGGTGAGAAAAGCACGGTAGATGCAATTGATGATGGAGAAGGGAACAGAGAGAAAATGACGTTCAATAAGGGAAACAGTATGACAGGGTGGCCTCTCTCCAAAACTATGAGCCTCCTTTAGGTTGTGGGTGTTGGGTGTCATGTCTCAGCTACAGGAAAATGACTAAGACTGTTATAGACAGCTAAGCTAGATAGAAATATCATGGGCAGTCAGATAGGGCCAGGGCCTTGAGAAAGTCAGTACAAAAGATGAAAACACATTACAACTTTGGCTAGAGGCATATCTGTTGGAAGCCAAGCCTCAAGATAATGAAGAAATGACCAGACCTACATACTTCCCCAAGGGACAAGATAAGCGGTTGTGTCTGGCCCAATAAATCCAGACTGACATCATTCACTTTGGTGGACGACCACGATCCCCGGACCCATCCTTTCTGAAAAGTTCTTTGTTCTTTCCTTGAACACTTGCTGTGTGGGCTGCTTCCCCATTGGATGAATATCACCTAGGTGGCCCTACATACAATTTTATTGGTTGATTATACCTTTAGCCCATATTGGACCCACGCTGTAATTTTGCTCTATAAAACATCCTTTGAAAAGTGGGCTCATTGGCAACCACTCAGGGCCCCTCCTGTCTCTGAGGAGTTCTCTCTTCCTCAATAAAATTTCCTGCTCTTTTTAAAAAAAATTTAAATATATATATAAAGAAAAAACAATAAAACAGAGTTTGAAAACAGGTTAGCAGGAGAGTTATGATAATTAATACATTGCATACTGTTGTCTTTGTAGTAGTGATTTAGAGTACAACCTAGAAACGTAGAAACATATCTTGTTCAAACAGTGTTAGCACAAACCTTTCTTTTCAATGAACTAACAGAAACTAGCTGTATAACTATCCTATCTTGTGTATATTTTTCCTTTTACTCTTTTTCCTTTCTCCTTTCTGCCATCACAGTTTGTCTTTTCTCTTGAATAGTTTTTTCCCAATTCATAAGATTTACTGTCTCGTTCATGTGAGAAACTGTATGAGTAAATAAGATCCAAAGTATCCTACTCTTAATCTCCATTGTTCCTTATAATTCATTCTGTGATGTTGGGGAACACAAACTCAGCGTATCAGATATCTAGAAGGTTAGGAGCTGGACTATAACTCCTTTATGTCATTTGGAGTCCTATCCCGACAGGAATCAGGTGCAACAGCCCGGGCTCCATAATAGGACTCTTCTTTTCAGGCTGCTGAGGAGATTGTGCTTTCATATCAGGGTCTCACAGCTGAGTTTTACTAGATTCCTACATCAAAGATGCAGCTGGTTCTGGTAACAGGAAAAAGGCAAAATGATGAAGATTTTGGGCCATGGTCATAATTTCTAGAAACAGAGAGAGGATGCTAGAGCTTAGATATCGATGACCATGAGCCTCTGGGCTTTGCTCATATCCCCCCTCCATACACAGCTCTCTTTCATTTACCTGCTTTCCTCTCTCTTCCTCTTCTGAACTAGTTCCCGAGCCCTGCTACCCCAGTACACACACACACACACACACACACACACACACACACACACACACACGGGTAATGTTTTAGGGTACTGTGTCAAGGACTAAAGAGTGTAAAGAAATGAACGAGGAGGTAGTTCTTTGTGAAACGGACAGGCTAGTAGTGGTGACTACTACTTAAACTTGGCTTGCAAACACTATGCTAAAGATCATGACAGAACCACTTCATTTTATGGGTGACTGAGTATTCGATCAATACCCCATCTCCATACACAACCCCTGGAGAGGAGGCATGCAAAAGGCTACGAAAGAGATGATGTACTCCAGTCAAGAGACTAGTGGAAATGTTTGAAAAAAAGTAAATTGGCACGGTTCTTTGGAAGTGATATTTGCAGAATTTATTAAACTGTAACATGTGTACCATTTCAGCTATGCATTTCACAGCTAGAAAGTTATTTCTTTCATGTCAGATGTGTATGTTGATTTCAATTTTGTTAATAATGAGAGATTTTAAAACTAATTGTTCCAAAAGGAAAATGGTTACATGCACTGAGTTCTGATAAAGCATCAAAAGGAATGAAATAGACCTAAATGCACTGACTAAGAAGCTAGTCCCACTTTGTCATTAATGTGAAAAATGACTCCATTTTTGTTTTGCTGCAAAACAAACGTATGCTAATTTGAATTGGATTCAGCTACTACTTCCATGTCTCATTGGAAGCTCCTGGGGAAATAGCACTTCCACGTGGTGCTGCTTTTCAAAAGTTTACGGTTAACATAATGCTGATAAGAAGGCTGATGATGATACATCAGTGTGACACAGGCTACAGACGACGCATACAAAGAGGAGGGCCTGCATTTTTGAGAGAAGTGTCTTTGTTAGTGTATCAGGGAAGATGAAAAGGCAACATAAACATTTTCATTCCTTCAGTGGCTGCTGAGCAAGGGTGAAGGCTCCTGGGGATTTTGGTAGCTGGTCCTGGGAGGTGGGAATTCCCTGGGAGAAGCCTGAACCTCTGAGGGGCAGAAGTCGGAGCTGGGGCATTGAGTGCAGGAGAAGGAGAACAGTAGAAAGTGAGCTGGCCTGCATATTTTGAGCACCTCGGAGTGCTGAAATGAGAACTTGACAAGACAAGCTAAGACAAATGATGGAAGGAAGTGGAACAGGCCATGGAGAGCTTCGGTCTTCAAGAAGCTGACCCCAAGATAGATGAGGCTCATCTTGGCTCAGGAGCTCTGTGCCAAACTAGCATCGGAGGAAAGATACAAATTTGGCCAGGAGAGTACACGGCTCAGCTCTCATGCCTCTGCACATTGTGTCTTTGTTTCCTCATTTGTAAGGCAGTTTTATTCCTCTTCTATCTGCTCAGAGACTGGTGGCAAAGGTCAAATGAACAGATAGGTGTGCAGGTTGGGGCTGATAGCCAGGGATACGCTGCATTCCTAAAGGGGATCGTGGCTATTGTTAAAAGAACGTATAGGAGGGGTGGGGGAGCATTCCGGTGGGTGTGGGAAGGAGTCGTGGCAAGCTGCAGGAACATACGGCATGGTCATTTTGGCAATAAGGAATGAAGTGAGTGGGTCAGCACATGGACTCCTGAACCAGCAAGAAACCTTTTCCTATTTGCCACAGTGCTGACATTTATTGCCTCATGCAAACTTAAGATTGGAACAGTTAGTATCATAGCAAAATGTAAAATACACGTACTCTTTACTCAGCAATTCCGTTTGTCGGGCTCTTACAGACTTAGCCACATAAACACATAGATACATGTAAAGGCTGCTCAGTTCAGCATTTTTTTTTTGGCATAATAATGACGCTTTTTAAAAACCCAGCTAATGTGACGCTATCTCCAAAATGTATCATAAAATAAAACAGCTAATTATAGAACTGTGAAGAGCATAGTTTTTATTTGTGCATGGTGTACACACAGTCTTAAGAGTGCATTAATAAGAGATGTGAGTATATTTGTGTAAATGCACAACAGAATTTTATTGTTCAAAAGAAGGAGAGAGACATGTATCAATTCATAAAGATGTGCCGGATACTAAGTTTAAAAGGCTGAAACAAAACTGCGTGATATCACATTTTTAAGGGAAACATGTTTCAAATTTCACAATATTTTGAAAAGACACTCACTTGTACTTAAAGTATGTCTCTAATAAGAGGTGTAGTGACTAGGACATGAGGCAGGCTGGACAGTATCATAAAAGTTTCAACATCATATTAGTTTATTATGTTTGGATTTTTACTATGAGTGCTATTAAAAAGTGCAATTTAATTAAAAAAATCCTCTTCCAGGGGATTCTAGAATACTCTGGCATGGCCATAGGAGCCCTTTCACTGGACTCCATTGACTCTCTTTTTTTGGGTGGAGAAGTTGAAATGCAGTTTAAGCAAAAGTCCATAAACTCAGCATAAATCTGTACCGTGGAGACGAGGGATGAGGGTGGGGAGGAGACGTACAGCAGACAATAACAACGAAGTAAAAGTCGAAATCTTTAGAATTTTTAGCAACCTCTCTGGAGGGGGAAGAGGAAGGGTGTGCAAAGAAATCAGGAAATGAAATTAAAGAATGCAAAAATATGAACAAATGAGGAAGCTGCTGGAGAAAATACTGAGCTGCCTGAAGCAGTCTCCGCGCCTGTGTCCTGTCCGGAGTGTGTGTGAGTGCATTATCTCCGCATTTGTCTGCTGATTTGGCCCCTTTTGGCATTGCAGCAGGTTGACAAGGCTATAAATCATTATGTGGTAGAGTTGGAGAGCCTGAATTATCACCTCCCTCTGAGGAGACCCACCTCAGTCGAGGGGCATTAGGGGCAGCCACAGATAGCAAGAGAGGAGACTGAGGCCACGGTCCCGCCCCAGCTGCTTTCTGCATGCGATTGTATTTGTAAAAGTTTCCCATTGCTAACAACCATTCCAACATCCCACAGTGCGGCATTTGAAAAATATCATAGGAGTGGTGGGAAGCCCAGGGCTTCTGATTCTCAGCCTCTTTTATGGCTTTAAAAATATTCTTACCTTTTATTTTTTTCCTAGAAGGGAAGAGGAAATGGCCTGAGATTAGTTTAATTTTCACTGACTTAAGTGGAAAAGATAATCTTCCTAGGGGGGAAAAGTCAGACCCATGAGAACTGACAAAGAAAAACATATTAATAACTAGAAGAGATAAAAGGAGAATATTGTACTCCAGTACTTTTGTGGTGAACTGAACCCTAAAATAGAAATTAAAGAATGGATTGAAATCCAGAAAATTTAAACAAAGTTTGCAAATGCTATCAAAAGATATAATGGCTTGATTAGCTCCTGTAGGTCAGTTACTTTTTAAGGCACTGTCGCCACAGCAATGAGCATGTGAGACGCAGTTCTGTCCCTGCTGGTTTGCAGTCTAAGAGTTTGGCGGTTTGCAAGGAAAAAGAGCATAGACTCACTTAACCAAATGCTTGCTCATTCACTGCACTTTCCTAAGCTGCCGGTTATTTGCAAAGTGCAGCAAATTTTGTACCCTGTTGCACATTAAAAGATGTTGATCTGAGCCTTCATGAACTCAGAGTCAAGAAGGAAACTGGATATTCAGGGAGCTTTTCCAGGGGGAAAGGTGAAAGGCACTGCTTGGTACTTAGGGGCATTTAGAGGAAAGGCCAGGTAAAGACAGCAGCTAAGGGAGCAAAATAGTGTGTTGCTAAGAGGAGAGGGAAAGAATCGAGGCTCCTGGCCTTGCAGGGAGCAGACACACTGATGTGCTGAATGGCTGCAGCAGCCAACTGGTGACCAGGGAGTCTAGAGGTGCAGCGCAGACCCTCAGCTCTGAAGAATCCTAGAGCCAGGCTGGCACGCAAGATCAAGGGGCCCCACCCTGCCTGCATGGATGAAGAGCCTGAGGTCCAAAGTGGGAAGGGCTCAGCTAGTCACCCAGCAAGTGGGATACACTCTGGGATCAGAACCCAGGACCCTTAGGCCAGAACCTTGCCCATTGCTTCATCCAACCCTGTGTAAGGAACGACACAGTAGTTAAATGCAGAGGATTTTTAGGAGTCAGATAGACCTGGGTTTGCATCCCAGTTTTACCTCTTGCTGCTGGCTCTATGATCTGAAGCACATTTTTGTTTTAACCTTTATCCTTTCATCTGTCACATGCAGCTAGTAACTATACTGTGATGGCTCCTCTCTGAGATATCCATTTAAAACCCCCTGCTCCACTCACCCTCTGTGGTACTGGGGATTGAGCTTCTCACTGAACTACATATCCAGCTTTGTTCTTATTATAACCTGGCTCATAATAAGTCTCTAAATTGCCTAGGCTGGGCTTGAACTTGCAATTCTCCTAATTCAGCCTTTGAGAGTGCTGGGGTGTGAGCTTCTATGGCCAGCTCAAGACGCTCATCTGTTATGGTTTAGATCAACAATGTCCCCTGCAAGGACCTCGTGTATTCATAGACAGGCTTTTGGAAAGTGACTATGAAGCAGGGGATTAGGGTGTGACAAATTGGCTATTCAGATGAGGGTGGCTCATTAAATACAGAGATCCAGGGCACCTGCACTCAAGTCCTGGACCTGGTACCAATCAGGAAGCTCTGTCTTCAACTCAAAACAGCCTAGATCTGACCTCAATCTGAGGAGTGGGGATACAAAAGACGGCTGCTAGTCTGCTCTTGACTGGTGCGTTCTCTTCCTCAGTGGCTCACTCTTAGCCAGCACATACAGTTCTTTTTCCCCTTTCGATTGGCCCACATTTGCTCTGAAGAGGTTTCCTTTCTTGCCATTGATAAATGTAAAACCTTGCTACCTTTTGTGATTAATTTTTCCAGTTCTTTGCTCAGGGCAAGGAAAACCTACAAAGAATCCATAGAGGGAGTTCCCAGAACTGCAGACCCTGGTAAGGTTGACTCCTGGGGAGGTACGACTGACATGCTGTTAGGACGTGCTGCCCCTGGGTGGGAGCATGACTTGGAGAGGTGTATCTCCCTCTCCAGCCTCTACCTCATCTCTCCACTTCTGGGCTACCATGATGTGAGCAGTTTTCTTGCACCAGGTCCTGTCACCGTGTCATTCCTGTGTTAGAGTCAGCCAGCCATGCAAGGACTGAGACTTTAAAGCCATGAGCCAGGATAAATCTTTTCTTTAGGTTGCCAGTGTCGAGTATTTTGTCACAGTGGTGGATGAAAGGATTTTGGCCCATTTGGGACACTGTACCTCATAAAACGTTTGGAGGTGGAACCAAGAGGCTCTATCTTGAGGCCATCTTCCCCGCCCCTAGGAATTTACCTGTGGCCTGAAATAAATACCAATGGGCTACCTGTGCATCACTAATGCCCCTTAGGCACCATCTCAAACCTAAGCTACATATATGCCTCCATTCCACGTGTCCCACGGAGAGAATGCCAGACCCCGGAGGGGGGGGTGTCTCTCCCCACATTCTTAAAATCAAGGTCATTTATATTTCATACTTCTTATCTTTTCAGCCGTGCCAAAATTCTATCAGTGGAAAAAGTGGCTAAGACACCATCATTGATGCTTTCCCTTCTGTATGCAGATGCCAGTGGCGGAATAAGAGGTGGGATGTGTATTTCATCTCCTTTAAACTGATTTACGACTGCTGTGACCAAATGAGTACAATGGCAGTGCCACCCCCGGTTCTGTGACTGGTCTTTTAGAGAACTGGAACAGCTGCCTGTTTTCTTCTGCATGCCCTGGATGATAGTCTCTGGTAGGTAAGCAGTATTCTACCTCAATCCTCCCTTCTGTAAGGAGCCCAGACCTGCTACGTGGAGGGCAGCCTCAGACACAGAACCTGCCGCTGTCAGTCCCAGGGCGGTTCTCTCAGGCAGCCCAGCACTGTAGTGTGATCATTTCAGCAGTGGCCTTCAGATGATTTCGTTTCTAGGTCACCATCTAGCTAAAAAGGCCTAAACAAAACACGCCCAGCTAATCTCTTTCCAGAACTGAGAGAGAAAGAAACAATATCTTTGAGTTAGTTGCACTGTGATAGGTGAGGGGGACACACAACCTCCTGAGACTGCCTTGTGGATTCCTCAGATCAGGGCCTGGTGGGGTAGATGCTGAAATGGAGTAAATGACGGTTTTTCATTTTAATGACTAAAGACAAAAGGACTCGAAATACATCCACCGTAAATCTCTCAGAGGAAGTGCGGCTGTGGCACCTCTGATGGATGCATTTACAGATGGCGTAGACATCTCATCTCTCCCCTACCCTGCAGCCCTGGGGACCTTGCCTCCCGATGTGACATCCTCCGGTCACAGTAACCTTCACAGTCCAGCCTGAGTCAGGGGTTTGTATACGCTGTTCCTTAAGCCTAAAAGCTTTTCCTTTCTTCATCCTTGACATCATTTATGCTTACTCATCTTTATTTCTGAATGCAATCATCATTATCTCTAAGTCAAGGTCCCCACCCTCTGGACACGCAACCGAGACCCTCTCTGACTCAACATTTATTTCAATTTTGCATCTTTGGTTTTATTTATGAGGTTATCTTGTTGACATCTTTTTGAAAAGACTTCCATGGGACAGGGACCACATGAATTTAATGTTCTTTTCATTATCACCATATTTTTTTTTCCAGTACCAGGGATCAAACTCACAACCTTGGGATTGCAAGGTAGGTGCTAATGCCGCTGAGCTAAATCTCCAGCCCTATCACCCTATTTTCAAAGTTCAACACCAGCTCAACTCCTGAACATGTTGATGCTCAATAAATAAAATGAGCAAGCAGGCAAGCCAGTTTGTACTTTTTTAGGGCCTCGCTCTCTCAGATGAAGCGTCTATAGTCCTTTCCAGGTGTAGGACTCGGTTTGAAAACCATTCCTTTTCCTTCCATTGAGTGCTAGCTGAGGCTGCTTAGCCGTGGCTTCCCCTTCTGGCTACCTGCCAGGCTCTGCCCTCCAGCCCCACAGTCAGGGACTTGTTCTGTCTTTGCTATTTGGTTCCTTTTCTACAGTTGTCTGTTGTCAAACAAGGAGCTTCCTTCCTCAAACTTGATGAGCAGGTCCCCGGAGCTCTAGGCAATACTGTGACCCCGCACCCCTTTTGGGCTCCTGGTCTCTTTCCCCCAGCACTCTGACACCTAGGCTCTTCTCTCTTCACTAGCATCCTCTCCAACACCGAAGTGGAGGCTCCTATCCTCTCCCGGGGGATATCCCATTTGCACCACTTCCGGCCTCTCCCTGCTTCAGCCTCCCCTCACAACAGCTGCCTCAGGGGTTTTTTGAACTACAAATGTGCTGCTGTTACTTCCCTGTCCAAGACCTTCTGTGAACTCTCCCCTCCCTGCTCCTTCTAGCAGTAGTTACAAATTGGCATCCGCAGGCCACATCTGGCCTCCAAATGTTTTTGGATTGACTTGCAGAGTTTAAAAGAAATTAATCAGGCTCCAACATTTAAATTGACATAAAATTTCAGATGCTTAGGTTGTCTCAGAAATATCCGTGACCTAGCCACCCGCGAAATACGAAAATAGTGAATTAGACTAGAAATAGAGAGTTACAACGGGTAGGGCTGCTTCTATGGGGCACAGGTCTTGGGTTGGTCACCGTCTCCACAACACTCTGAAGTCTCCTGGCTTTGAGGCCAAGCGGTCAGCAGCCATTTATCACTGCTGCGGGTCCCTCACTGGTCCACTTGTTCGTGGTCCCTTCCTGCCTTCTGCAGGCCTTTCTGCTGCTACACCATGAGAATGAGAATTGTCAACTCCAGAGCACGTCGAGCGAAGGAAAAGAGGAGGGAAGAGTTAGCGGAGTAGATTACAACACTTGGTCATCCAATTTCAATATCACAGCTCACCTCACAGATCTCCTGTTTGTGTAAAGGCTGAAGTTCTGTTTATTTTTAACTTTTTTCATCATGTTCGCCTGTAGTTCTTGAATTTTCCAAAGTGAAGAACTTTCCTTTTGCAAAGCGAGAATTTAAGTAAAAGGTATGCATCCAGAATTTAGCTATGTACATAAAACATGGAATATTTAATTCCCCTTTATATTATTCAGTTTTAGTGTTGGCTCTGTTATCTAAGCAGATCATTTATCACATTATATTACCATTAATTCATAAGTTAAAATAAACTTAGGTTGTATGTTATAATTTTGTTTTTGTAATTGTTTTATTGAAGTGTAAGACATACCTCTAAGCAAAAATCTAAAGTATTCTGTAAATATATTTTAATGCTTAAGTGACTGTCCTTTTGTGAGTTGCACCTAGATGTCAAATATATATATTTGATATTCATGATCGAGAGAGACAGGCCAAATGGTGGAAGATGAGGAAATGCACGACAGAAGGCAAGAATAAATGTCTTGCTCTAGATTTTGGTGAGCGTGTGTTGTTGAGTTGAGAGTTGAACATGGTCTCATGAGGAAACTCCCAGCAGAGTCAGACGAGGCAAAGGGGCCAGGAAGAGAGGGTGGAGAAAACATCACTTCCGTGACTCAGGTGCACACATTCAGGCACTGTGTACGTGGCACTCACATGCTTTTTTTCACTTCCCCACTCTTGTTCCTCCTTCCTCTCTGTTCCTTCGCCTCCTGCTGCTGTCTATTTGCTGATTTGTCTTGTTACTGCTCAAAGTTCACAGGGAGACATTCCCCTTAGGAGCTCATTTTGGGTTCAGTGACCAGAGTTGCTCTGTTGGAGAAATTCAGCCCTGGTTTCCTTCTCTGCCTTTGTTAGAGCATGAAAACCATAATTGTAGAAGTAGAAGCTAGCAGTACTGTATTCCCTTAATAGCTACAGCTGGAGAGAGGATCCTCCAGAGAGATAATGTCATTCAGAAATCCCAAGCAACTCCCTGGTGTTTCTCCTGTCAGATCCCGTCATCTGCTGGCACTGGCAGAGATCCTGAACCTCAGAAGAAAAAAGATGTTTGTCCAGGGACATAGTCACCTGCAGCAGAGCCATGGTTAGACACCCACTGGCAAAGAATTTTTGTGGATATAATTATCTACAGTGAGTTCATGGTAGAGTAAGGTGGGTCCCTATATCAGTGATTTGTGTGTTTCCAAAACAGGAGAACCCTGAAAACACAAACAGACAGACAGACAGACAGACAGACAGACAGACACACACACACACACACACACACACACACACACACACACACCATGTGATGATGAAGGCAGAAATTAGAATGATTTCTGGACAAGCCAAGAATCACCAAAGTTAGCCAGCAACTATGGCAGCTCAGAACAGATTAGATTCTCTGTCATAGTCCTCGGAAGGAACCCATCCTGTGTCACCTTAATCCCAGACTGCTGGACTTCAACTTGTAAGACAAAATGCTTCTGTTATTTAAGCCATCCAGTATAAGGTTCTTTTTTTTAATGAAAAATCAAGGAAAGTATTATAAAGCTTCATAATAGTCCTACACATTTAATGAGCACTTATTAAACACCAGGCTCCAGGTGATTTATAGATATTAACTCATTTAATCATCATGACAGCTCTAAGAGGTAACTGCTAACTATTAACCTCATTTTATAAGTGAGGAAAATGAGTACAGAGAGTTTAGGTGAGTTGGCCAAATTTACTCATTTAATAAGTGATATTGTGAGAAGGTGGTGTGAATCTAGCCTGAGAATAAACACCTAATCATTACATAATATCACTATCCACAAAAGGCTAGATTTATATCTCAAGAGCAATGTTTATCTGCAGAGATTTCATCAAGGTCAGGTTTACTGAGGTGTAATTTATAAATAGTAACGTTTACTTCCTTTAAGGTGCAGTTCTTTGGATTTTGACACAAACATGTATGAGTCGTGTTACGTCACTATTATGAGTCGACAGAGAGGTTTTAAGGAAAGCAGTGACATGGTACAGTTTTCACTTCAGAACTCCCTTTCTGGCCACAGTCTGGAAAATGGGCTGGAAGGACAATGAGTGAGGACAGGGATCAGAGATGTCAAGGCCTTGCCTGGAACACTGGTGACTTCCAGGGAGAAAGCTGGACTGATGGAGAGCTTCAGGAGAGCTGAAATCCGTGGCTGTTTGAAACATTTCTTTCTGAGATTTTGATGTGCACACATGTGTCAAATACAACATGCACGACTCCCACATCATTCAAGATCTTTGAATAAAGACTTTGGAAAAAACCCTGAGTAGGTGATGGACCGTCAGTCACGTGAGCCCCTATTGCTGGTCTTTTCCTCTAACCTGTGCTGGCCAGGGGCACTCAATTAGGTTTGGCACGATGTGCAACTGGAATTGAGCCCGAGTGACTTATGTAACTTTGAGGCTACATTTTGCAATTGGGCTCAGGATGAAAGATTTTCTGACAAAACTTATGAGTGATGATTAAACGTAGCTTTCATAGGTGCCTAACAGATTTAAAGCATTTTCTGTAGGTGCCAGCTCTGGTCCCTCTTGAGAAGTGAGCACTGGTGGCCTCAGTTCCGCATGCCTGTAAATATTCATTTGACTGTTTTCTATCTCAGCTTTCTACTTCATGTTCAAGGATCTCCTTCTCAGAGTGGATTTTTCTAAGCACTCTAAATAAAATAAAGTGATCATCTTATACCTGTTACCAGTACTCTTGACTTTTTACCTTATGTGGTATTCATTGAGGACAACCTATTTCTTTCTAAAAAATTTAACTCTTTTATTTTATGTTTACCGCCCCAACACCCTTCAAATAATAAGTCAATGAATTTAAGGACTTTTAAGAAACACCAGTTATTGTAAAATTTTCAGTGTCTAGAATAGCGTCTGGTGTATCAGGCACACAATAAATATGTTCCACTGTTGAATACTTCAATAGCCACAATCTAATTTGTTTGCAGTCTGCAGATGGGGAAATTAAGCCTATAGGAAAGGTGTAAGTTCTCAGTGTTAGAAGGGTTAGTGGCTGAGACATCGCTTTTGGTTTTGCCTCAACCTCTTTGCACTGCAGTCTCTTACCTGCCAACTCTGTCTATTCCTAGAACAGAAAAGCAGAGTAAGAACAAGTACTGTAAGCTTCAGAAACCATCAGAATGGGTTTCAGTCCCTGAATTGTACCATTGTGGGAAGTGGCTTTCCTTCTCTGAATCATCCATAAAGCATGAATAAAATAAAACTTTGGTGCTTTGTGTAGGGCTCTTGGTATAAAATAAATTATCAATTAATATTAAAAATTGCTATTCTCACGTGAAAACCACCAGTAGATCTCAGAATGTCTGCCTTCTGGTAGGCTTAGGTAAGTTCTCAGTTCAATTTTGAATTAAGGATGAAAATTATGATGGAAGATAGGGAAAAAGGTTCCCATGTTTAAGAGAGAAGCACCCAAAAGAGACAGTCTTTTTCTTCATCTCTATTTTCTTTATCTATAAAGCTCATGGTGGAACGCATAATGCCTATGATGCTGCCAATGTCTGATAGCCTATGATTCATCCCCCTAGAATAGAGTGAGTTGAAAGGCTAATGCCTGGTACAAGGGAGAAGTTGAAGGAAGGTAATCAGGTGTTTCAGTCACTTCTTTGTCCCCTTGACCTAGTGGATTACTTTGAAATTCATTTCTTTCCTAAATGAATAGTCATTTAATGTCTGCTGTGTGGTAGGCACAGGGATAGTCTTGTCAGTTAGACTATGGGTGGAGTGCCCATTTGGCTTCTTTTAGGTGCTTCTTGGCCAGTTGCTCCCGGGAGCACTACAGTAGATCCCAAAGCAAGTTGTCCTCGTGGTTGTTCCTTTCTGAGGGATGTGAGGGGTAATCTGTTTGGTGTCTTTTGTGTGCTGGGAATCCATTCTATTTGGCTGATAGGTATATCACCTGGCCTTTGCCTTCATTTTCTCATGGAATTCTCTTTTTGGCATGACTGTCTCTGTATATGAACATCCCTTTTTATGAAGGTTCCAGTCATATTTGAATATGAATGACCTCATCTTAACTTCATCATATGCAAGGTTTTATTTTCAAATAAGCTCCTGTTTGCAGGTTCTGGAGGTTAGAATTTCTATCTTCTTTGGGGTAACACAATTCAACCCATGAAATGTATCCTCCTAGCGTCAAATGAGAACTTGACCTTTTCCTACAGAGAGATCAGAACCTGGTTTTTGGCCCTGACTTCCTGTGGAATTACGCTTGCAGCTCCTGAGTACCACAAGCCCATGAGTGCAATTCAGGATCCCATTTGTGTTTGTGATAGTCACCTCCCACCAGCACGGGCTCATGCGAGATTGTGGTCAATTAAAAGGCTCTTTTTGTTTTCCGAATTAGTTGACAAGCAGTTACCTCCATCCAGTGGCTGAACAGCTGGTTTTATGATACCAAGTGCTACATAATATGCAGATTTCTGAAAGATTAATCTTTCAATGGCTTGAATTGTTATCATGAGAACTTGAATCATTCCAAACTTAGGTCCATAAATAATTTCTGTAGTTGCCATTTCTGCATGGCCCTAGCACCCAGCTGGAGGGCAAATCTGTCCAACTGAGAGACTCATTAGTCATACACATGCACAGGCATCTTCTGTCTCCTCTTTGGCACCTCACTGGTAAGGTCACCTCTGATCTGGACACTGCTCTTTCCTGGATAGGGCTGGGGTTAGTATAAGTGCAAAAATACCCATAATGAGCAAATTATTAAAGATTAAATAGTGACAGGATCTGATAGGAACAGAGTTAGGCTGACGTGAGTGAGTAGTCATCCAAGTGCATGAATGAATCCTGTCTCTATTTAAAATTTGAATATTTTATTTATTCTGGGGGTTCTATGTTAATTTTGATTTTCAAAATATATTAAGATGTTATTTTCTTTAGTTACCACTTGCAATTTACTGTTGATTGTGAACTCATCTCACCTTAATCCTGGTCTTTTGATGTATGTTCTGATAAAGCAGAGGGGAAACTCGAACTGGCTTCTTAACTGAACCTCAGTATACTTGGGCCTTCATCTAATGCTATAATTAATCACTTGCGCATCACTGACTGAATTTTGTCTTCAAATTTCCATTCTCACCAAATGCAAAATTATGCAAATAAAATCCATGATTTTAAGGAACAAAGTTGTAGTAAGGTTTCGTGATACTAATCACAGTTCTAGCTAGAGGTCAGGGGCAGTCTTGGACAGTAGCTCTGTGATCGTGAGACAGACATTTCCCATGGAAGTCCATTTTCTGTTGCTATGACTGAATAACACAGATTGGGTAATTTGTGTATAAAGTTTATTTCGGCTCATAGTTCTAGAGCCTAAAATGTCCAAAATCAATGACTCACATCCAGTAAGGGCCTTCTACTAAGGGGACCCACTGCAGAGACCCAAGGTGGTGTGACCCATCACCTGGTAAGAGGGATGCATGCAAGCGATGGACCCAAGCTGGATTTTAGAGCACACTTACTCTGCAGATAGCCCATTAGCTCATTAATGCATGGATGAGTTAATCCATGCATGTCGGGACAGCTCTTATGATCTCATTACCTTCTAAAGTTTTCACGTGGTCCCAACTTTTCATATCTCACCAGAAGGATTAAATTTCAGCATGAGTTTTGGTAAAGACTCATAGCACTTTTTGATTAGATACCAACCAACTTTCTTATCTCCACTAGCTAGTGTGGAACTGAAATGATCTGCAAGTCTCTTTTGAACTGTCTATTTCTCTGATACTTTTGTTGATTACAAGCAACCAAGAATATCCAAATATAAACAATATTGGCAGCCAGCAGGAGTTATAAGCAATGATGTTTTAATAAAAATTTAAGAGCAAACTTAGTTACTTGGCAGGATATCAGTAAGTCTCCTCCACAAGGAAAAAGCTTTCAATTTCAAACAAGCAGTAGCTAACTACTGTTTAATTTTTAAACACCCTTTTTGGAAACTTGAGGTTATATATTTTGCTGTTAGAGAAGAGAGTGGATCAGGGTACTGGTGTTTCTCACTGATACACTGGCATTCCATCCAATGATGTGGAAAAAGCTCTCATGGTAGCTTGGTGTTAATACCCAAGCGTCAGTTCAAGTTTCATAAGCTCCAAAAAGGCTCATTCTAGATTCCTTAGCATTTCATTCTTGTGAAGTTGAGTCAAGTAGCTTCCTCAAGGTGTTACTGTGAAAATCAAGTAAGGTAAGCTAAAGTAGGGTTTCAGGAATTCACATGTGTTATGAAATCTCACTCAAAACTTCTAGAAGGCAATGTGAAAATAAATAGTAAAGGCCTTTAAAATGACTCAGCAATTTGACTTCCAGTTATTAAACCCAGGACCTCGGTAGGTTTAGGGAAAAGGATGTAATTGCCAGGATATTGTAGCTTTTCAGGATGAAAAAAAACCCCCAAATCATTTTAATGGTGCAATAATAGAGGGTTGGTTAAGTGTATTATTACGTCTTTGTTTGAAAGAACATTATTCAGATGTTGGAAATGACTTCATAGATGCATATTCATTAACATAGAGAGATACTCAGGTCATACCATTGGGTGAAAATTACAAAGTTATATGTATGTGTGCATATATTTTAAGCCTATTTTTATAAATACATATATCTGCTACCTTTGGCTGCTCTTGTGATCAGCTTTCTTTTTTTCTTTTCTTTTGTTTTTTGCTTATTTTTATTTTCTGACTTTTTTACAATAAACATGAGACAACATTTTAACACTGTCACAAAAGCATATGTAGACATGTACATGATATTGTTCCTTTCAAACTCTTACTGATCAATATAAAAAATGAATTAACACGTACTAGATATTGTGAGAATCTATTTTCATTGTTAGGAAATGGCATTGTGTGGAATCTTAGTCTGGCAGGGCATTTTAATTTTGCCTAAATTTTTCTGTTCTGTATTTATTTGATGAGCCCTCTGGATTTGTTTATTTATTCATTGATTGTGAGCTCATTCACTTATCCTGCAACAGTTTATTGAGTGCTCAATATGTGCTAGATACTTATATGGCTTCATATGATTGATTTTTTTCTTCTCTTGTGGGGTCTGTGGATCAAACCTAGGACACTGTACGTGCAAGGCAAGAGCTCTACCATTGTGCCACATCCCCAGACCTTTATACCCTAATTCTGCTTCTCAATTGCCTCAACGCAGTCAGAGGCAAACTTCAATCTATCTCTATAATTACTATCCTCTGAGTCATCATTCATCCACCCCATTCTCATTTTGTCTTAGTTGCTGCTGGTGAGCACCTCTAGCTCCCCAATACCCCAAATCCTGCTCCCACCTAGTTCCTGATGGTATTTCTTCCTCTTCACTTTCATAGCCCAAACTTTGGCATGTGCACGAAACATTTCCTTCTCTGAGTCATCTAATGTAGAAATTGCCAAACTTTTTGGATTTTTATCTATAACATTCCAGAACATCCAAGCCCAATTCACCTGTTTATTGTTCATAATCATATGACATTTTTCAATTTGTGTTTTAATTTTGCAATATTAATTTCTTTATGATTTTTGAAACCATATAAAACAGACCTCATATTTTCTTTTGATACTCTAATAAATCATCTTACAGGAGTTTTTGGAGACTTCTGTTATATCCTATAGCACAGTAGGGCAGCACAGTAACCTCATATTTTTGTGATGACATTTATCAAACAGGTCAGAATATATTGACTTAATTGTACCCAAAAATGTTCTATCCTGTCTTCAAGATGCATTATGCGTTATATCACTGTTTTCACCCCTGAACAAAACTTATCTAATTTTAGGCTGACGTCCTTACACTGGCGTCTCTCAAGGTCAGAGTCCTGTGGTCAAATAAGGTGCAGGACCTTTTCCAATCTTGCCCCCCCCCCCATCTTGAAGGGAACAAAAGTAAAAGAGCTCTCTGAGGACTCTGAAAACTCTCTAGGAAAGGCATCTGGTTACCTTTGTCAAGCAGAGCACTTCCTACGGGGTCTCAATCCTTCCTTGTGTAAATTTTGGCTGCAAACCTCGAAACTAGTGTTCACTGAAGCTGCTTTGGGAAACACTGACTTACATAAGCTTCTGCCTTCAGCTTACATCATCACACATGTGTTTACCATCACCAAGAATGCTTCCCTCCTTCTCTTTGCTAAGATCTACATTCACTGCTTAATGAAATCGCCACAGATGAACCACGACCAGCCACAAGATTCCAGTTATTTCACAGGCCGTGTCTCTGGGTGACAACTGTGTAGGCTGTAGTCTATTAAAAGCACCAATCATGGGCTGTTTGTCTGCTCAGAATCCTCCAGTGGCTTCTGAAGCATGCAGAAGAAAATAGAGTCTTAGGGGCTAAAGAGCTGCCTGACTTCCTGCCACTCGCCTTCTTGGGTCATCCCTTGGTACGCTGGCCTGTCCACCCTCCTCAAGATGCCAAGTTCGTTCTTACTGCAGAGCCTGTGCACTGTTTTCCTTTGCTGGGGACACTCCAGCCCAGTACCCCCAAGACTCACTTTCATCAGTCTCTCACTGTCGCTTCTTACTCAGGTCATCCTGACCTCTGGATCTCAATCCCCTCCATCTTCTCTTTCTGATGCCATCCTCTGTGCCCTTTAATCTGTGGTCGTGCCACAGCCTATATTATGTTAGATGTCCATTAGGTTCTATATTTCTTGTTTGTCACCCCTGTCAGAATATAAGACACAAGCAGAAAGGGCATTTACATATCTTCTTTCATTATTCTATGCCTGGGGCCTGGAAAAATTCCTGGTACACAGTAGAAATTTAAGAAATGCTTATTGAAAAAAATGTTTAGTCAAGGTTCACAGTTTGGTTGACTACATGATTTAGTGGAATGATAATTGTCTTAGTCCCTTTTTCGTCACTGGGACATGATACCCAATATCCACAAGATAAAGGAGAAAGAGTTTATTTTGGCTCAGAGTCTGTAGCGGCTGTAGTCCATTGCTGGCTGGCTCCAAAGCAGGGCAGCATGGCGGACAGGCATGGTGGAGGAAGGTTGCTCATGGCACGGTGGCCAGCTGGAAGCAGAGAGTCAAAGCAGGAGCCAGGAGAGGAAATATAACCTTCTGGGGCACGCCCACGGCGATCCACCTCTTCTGACCGGAACTTACCTCATAATGGCAAGTCAGCTACAATGCCCCCATGATCAAGCACCTCCCTGAAGTCCCAGAAATAGCTGCATGAGATTTTCAGGGGACATCTAAATATAAACCGTAACAATAACACCATTTAGTAGACCTTCTATTCATGCCCTCCCGGCAAAAGATCTACTTGTTTTAGTGAGATTGCCTTGATTATTTCTATTATTATGTTCATCTTAATAACTCAGTTATTACACTATATTAAAGAAGAAAGAGAATATTTTATTTATTATTCTACAGCTCATAAGTGCAAGCTTGGCGCTTTATAAATAAAAGGCACTATAGAAATATTTCTCTGTTGTCCTCAACTAGAGAATGATCATTAAGCACTGAAATATACACTATTCTTTAGTTCACTTTGATAGCAATGAAAACTTCATTATGCCTTTTTATTACTTTGAAGGCAAAATAGTATTTTATCTCCCGATATGAACTATGATCATTATATACAATCTGTAACATTTCAATGGCTTCTAAATATAGTCAGGCATCATTTGTGTTGAATTTAAGGAATATCTCACTTCACAGGTCAGGAATTCACCCTGGGGGGCTAACAAAGCCTTGGACTACACACTTCCTCAACTTCTTGACATTTCCAGAGTCACTTTAGGCCTCTGAAGGTCTTGAGAGAGTACTGAAAAAAAATGGGGCAGGGCGGTAACAGATGTCTTGAAACACTGAGTTGAAATCATTACTAAATAGAATGTGCTCCACTCTGGCATTCATTTCTGATGTGACTATGGACAATTTTTTTGGTTTAAATGTGTTCCCCAAAGTTCTCATGTTGGAATTTTAAAATTTTTTTATTTTAAAGGGAAGAAACCAAAAATTTCAAGACATGATAAAAAGAAGGTAACGAAGGTTAATGCATTGCATATTTTGTTATCTTTAAATTACTCAGAATACAAGATACCAGCATTTAATTTCCCAAACAATATTAGCATAAACCTTTCTCTTCAAATATCTAAGAGAAATTACTAATAAAGCTATCTTAACTATTATATATATATATATATATATATATATATATATATATATTTGCCTTTCCCTTCTTTTTTTCCCATTTTACAATATCTGTTGTACATTTTGGATCTTATTTATCATTCAGCTTCTCACACTAGGGAAGAAATATAATGTTTACACATGTGTGTCTGGTTTATTTCACTTATGAGTACGTGTTTAGTTGCAACCATTTACCTATGAAAGTCTTCAGTTAATCCTCCCTTATGCCTGAGCAATACTTTATTGTATAAAAATACCACATCTTTTTTTTTTAACCATTCCTCAGTTGATGTACATCTGGGTTGTTTCCAAGATTCAGCTCTTACAAGTTGTGCTGCTATAAACGTAGATGCACATACATCGCTGTGGTATGATGTTTTTAATTCTTCTGGGGAGGATACCTCGAAGAGAAATAGGTGGATTGAATTTATATTGAAAATTTAAAGCCTAATGCAACAGTGGTGAAAGTGAGAGGTGAGTGATGTTATCTGGGGAGTGGATTCATTATTGCAAGAGTAGATTTATCATAAAAGCAAGTCCAACCCTCTCTCGTGTGTCTCCCTGCACGCCCTGTCCACGACCCTGCTCTGCTACACGTTCAGAGTTGCCCTTTCCAAATGCCAGGCCTCTGATCATGGATATTTCAGACTCCAGAACTGTGGGAAATAAATTTTCATTCTTTTGAATTACCTAGCCTATTACTCTGTTATAGAATAAGACAGAAAAATACTTACCTTCTTAAAGTCTCATTTTCTTCAAACACAAAATGGGCATATTTACTTCTTGCATATATTTATTGTGAGGATTAAGTTAAAATGCGTGTAAGACTGACCCAATGGCAGATACTATTCTTCCTTTTTGTTTTATTATTTCCATCCCTATATCCATTGCTTAGCATATAGTACAGATTACATAAATGTTAACTAACATAATTCTTAATTTAAATATCATCTTTTTAAAGTTTGCAAACTGATCCATTATCCACCAATTAAAGAATATTTTCCAAGGCCTTCTGTGGAACTGGGACTCTATTGGGTGTTATAAGGGATAGACAGATGTGTGAGATATGTATTCAAGATGCTTATATCTCAGTTAAGAATGAAGTAGAAATGCCTAAAAATAATTTGAAAAACGAGAAGACTGTGAGAATTGAAAACTGACTGAAGATGAGAAACAGCTCTATCAGTCATGCTTGAAGGATAAGTATTCCCCGTCACTGATGGAGAAGAACAGGCTCCCCAAGGCTGAAGTACAGGGAGCCAAGGGTAAGGTTGGGGAGTGGGCAGTGTGGTGCAAAAGGGGCAGAGGTGTGGGGATGGCGGAAAGGAGGGTGGTGAAGCCTGGGAAGAATCCACAGGCTGTGACACTCGGAAGGAAACGACAGCAGGCAGAGGGAAGAGTCACATGGTCAGGTTTACAACCTCGGCTGTGGGCACGGTGGCTCATCGAACACAGAGAGAGGGCAATCACGATGAAGTGTGGGCAGGGGTAGAGAAGGAAGTAGGTGATGCTGTGGAGAGAAAGTGGCTTTGGGACTGGGTTCCCGGCCAAAGTCGGAAGCCATGGTAAGTGGAGGATCTCACAAGAAAAGGGATGTTTTCACAAGGATGTAAGGTGACATAGAGGAAAGGTAGCCAGTGATTGAATCAGTTTCGAACACAAAATCATCAATGATAGGTATTCTGCCATATGCCCTTGTCAAACGCTATCTCCTCTCTTCTCCATGATGGCTCCTTGAGATCAGTGATCACTTCAAATCTTACGTAAAGGCCAAGTTGCACGGATGAGGAGACACAGATCCTAAAAGCAGAGCTTAGAATTAAATCCTGTGAGTTGGGCTCTGGGACCCATTTGCTAAACCCTTATGCTGGCCCATTATTCAAAGACAGGAGGGCTTCCCCAAACACAGGAGCCAGGCTGGGACTGCCCTTTCTACTTAGCTCACAGAGTGAATCAGTGGCTGGGAAGGAAATTGGGAAGTGGAATTTAGGAAAAGGAAAGGGTGATGTCCTTTGGAATGAGCAGAGGATTTGAGGAAAGAAGAAGTTCAAAAAAAAGCACTCTGGGAAAATATGGTAGAGTGCAAAATGAGGGGGCGTGGCTCACAGCAGTGGGGACAGGGCATTCGTGCTCCTGAGCTCTGGAGATGCAGGGCAGGCTCTGTGCTCCTCACACAGTGCCCTTGGGGGGTCTGCTTCACATCCCACTTTCTTCCTGAGGAGGCAACGCTGTGCTCTGCCCCTGCCAAGGATCTAATGAAGTCTTCATGAGGCTGGCGAAAGGCTGAGATTCAGCCCGCTTTGCTAAGCACTGGATTCTGCATAGCTTCCACTGAGCGCTGCTTTGCGTGTAAATTCTAAGGCAGGCTGCTACAATTTACCTCACATTCACAGGAAAATCTGAGAAATGAATGTCTGTAAAGAAAATAAAAATAACAGATTTTTCAAGATGCATCAATAAAAAAGAGACATGCAAAAGGTTTATTTGAACACACTCCATTCTTGAGTACAGGTACTCAAAAAATGAGAATATGTTATAAACTGGACTAGGGCACTTTTAAAAGGGTATCCTCAAGACTGCTGAGCTGGGTGTACGCTCTCACTGTCTGTCAGGTCACAGTGCCAGCCTCCTGCTGTGCATGCACTTGAGGTCCAGATACTTGGTTTGAAGTTGAGATAGAACGTTGCCAGTGTTGTTTCTTCTGGAGCTACAGGAAAGGGAAACTGATAGGTTTAAAAAAAAATGTGTCTAGCACCCAGGACTTTATAGGCTGTTGTAAAAGAACCTTTAGGAATTTAACACAATCCTCTGTAAGGACAGAAAGATGAGGGTCACAGTTATGGTAACCTCCAGAAGCAGGGAAAAAAGCTTTTCTTGAAGTTAAGGTTTTTTTTTTTCTTTCATCAAACCTCACTATTGGCTTGAAGAGGATTGTGGTCTGAAACTTTCTGTGTAAGCTATATCATTGTAGGCCTTATGTAGAGATGATACTATTTCTTGCTCTGAACTGAGTAATGACTACCCTAGACAAGTTTATTGGGTTAGGATTTTACTCATCCTCTGTCATCTCTCATTCTCTGTGGACTCACTTTTCACTGAATGACAGCAAGCTACATGAAGTGCTTCATCTTGCCGTATCTCATCTCCTCTCTAAAGCAATATCCATCTGATCTCTGTCAGATTTATGCTATTGCACCCACATTAGAGATGAAGAAGACTGAGGCATATGAACTGGATGTGATTTTTTTCCTCCAAAGTTTGTCTGTTTGTAAGTGTTAGGGACAATCAGTGATCCCTCTGTGAACTGTTGTATTAGTAAAACAACAGAGGTTGCCATGTCTAGACTACATTGAAAATGCTGCTGTCAGGGATCGGATTTGCAAAGCAAGGATGAAGGGCGGAGGAAGTCGGTATGGCCTGGCTTCACCCTGTGTCTGCCCACTTGGGCAGGTCACCTAACCTCTCCATAACTTCACTTCGAGTTACTTCATTTCTCTCACACTTAGCTTCTGAAGTTGTAAATAGTTGTCTTTAAGCCTGGGGTTTTAGGAGGAAGAAAAGGGCTAGGACATCTAGCATTGATCCAAATTTAGTAAATATAGAATTAATGACTTTGTTTTTACTTTATGCAATCTATCACTGATCCACAGATCACCTATTTATCTTTAATGCGAGGAGGACTTGTCTCGAGGCAGCTTGTTGGTAGATGAAATAAAACGTCTTTAAGTGTCAAAGGCTGGAGAGCAGAGCCTGAGTCACAAAGCCTGTTCCAGAGTGAGTCACTTTGCGGCCAGTGTTATACTTTGGTGATTGTCAGAGCTGGGGAAGAAGGGAGATCCACTGGTGGTCGGGGTGAGATGGGAATGGAGGTTGAGATTCCTGCTCTCTGTGGAGAGCAACTCTGTAACATCCAACCAATATTCCATGGAATGAATTATTCCAATTTACCATTGCCCCAAATGTGTACATGTTTCTAGCTCCTTGCTCTGAACCATACTTGTTGTGTGACCTTAGCCTGGATTCCTCCTTCTCTGATATTCATTCTAGTTATTGCTTAGTGATCGGACTGTTTCTAGTGTCTGTAAGCTTCGTTCTTTTTGGCATTCAGACTCTCAAGGATGAAGGCTGAAGTTTGGCTGTTTTACCATGTCAAGGAGAAAGAATGACCCACTCCTTATACCCTTAATTTCCTGGAGCCCTGACACATCATCCTGTAATTTTGGGTCAATTCCCAGGGCACCTTCTGCCAGCGGGTGGTTTTCCATCCTGCCCGCCTTTCCATATCCTCCCAGGATAAGGCACATGGTGCTGCTGCTGAGAGATCCAGCAGTTTCAATGCACCCATTAGCGGCAAGACCGCTTGCTTCTTCAACCTCCCAGGTGACGGCCCAGGAGCCAGAGGGCTGGTCCTGACTTCAAACAACACCATTTTTAGACTCACTTCTCATTAGGCCTGGTTGCTGTGGTTACCAAACAGATGGACATACAAGGAACGTTTCCCCTGTCTCTCTCTTATGTCTTTAATAGTGAGGTGGGGCCATTGTGGAATTAGCTTAGAGCCATGAGTCAGTGGCACTAGGCATGTTTCTATTTGTTAGCATTTTATTAGTAGTTTTGTTAAAGTGTCTAAAGCCCAGTGGATTCGGAAGCCTTAGTTTGATGCTCTGTCTTCTACATGGCCTCTATGCTCTGTGTTGAGAAATGGCCATCTCCCCACTCCAAATGCAAGACTTGCCTGTGGAAAGTGGCCTTAGACCTTTGTATACCCACCCAGTTTGCCATCTGGAATGGCTGAAATGATGGGCAAATTTCCAGCAAAAATTAGAGGAAGAAGTACTGAACTGGATGGAGTGAGGGGACCAAACTAAATTACCAAGCACAATGCCAGTTTGGGTCCTCAGTTTTACCCATACTTAAGAGATAAGAGTGACTGGAACGGGGGGAAGAAAGAAAAAGAAAACAGTACACTTAGCTTTCCAGAACCAGCTACCAGGTAGTAGGGGGTCTGATGTATGGGGAGAATTACAGAGCATAGCTTGGGCCCTGGAGAAGACTAGGAACACAGCAAGAGGGCTCTGAAGGAGCATGCTGGGTTTGATTAGCAATTTCTGCCATGGACTCTGAGAGCGAGGGCAAATGGTGCGAATACCAGGGTGGTTTCCATCATTGTGGCACTAGATGATCTCTAAGTCCCATCCAGATCCCCAAATTTTATGGCTAAAAATTAAAATAAACTTGCTCAAGTCTGCCACCACATCAGTTTCTCAGTGGGGCTTAATTACCAAGGCATCTAATTTTCAAACAGCTACATTATTGGAAAAATGAATGTCTCTTTGTTGTGTTTGTTACACACATTAGGCTTGATTAAAGCCTTCCAAATAATAACTTTAAAGTCTCCAAACCATCGTAAAAGAGAGGTTCTTGGCAACTCTCAAGGGACCGAACATAGGAGGAATGAACAATATATGTGGTTTTGGAAAAATATATCCCATATGCTTACCGTTTTCACAATATAAACTACAAACAAACAAGCTAAAAACCTCCCACTTCCCCTTTCCTCCAGCTCCTTCCAGACCTTTGCTGTCATTTAGTTCCATGTGTTCAAAAGGGCTGAGAAATACTGTCAGCCATCAAGTATGGACAGTTCTTCGAAGAGTAATAATGTTTGGATGCAAGGAGAGGGATGCAGCTTGATGGAAAGAAATGTGGGAATGTTTGTGGAACACAAGTCCCCCCAAAGTTGACAGAATTTTTGGGCTCCTATAAGGCTGACATAATCTTCTACTAAACTCAAGAAGTACAATGAGTATAATATTTTCCCATACTCCAGGTAGCAGGTCCTTCTGTGGCCAGTCATATTTGATCTGGGTACCACATCATCAGAATGCCGAGATGTTCAGAGCCTTGCCTGTTATGCCAAGTTTGGAGGATTCATAAGAAGTGGAGAGGCAGGAGGCATAGGTACTGTCTGGATTCCATCTGGGTCTCTCCAATCTCTCTTCCCTCAGCTCAGCCCCATTTCCTTCTTCTGAAGCTGGGATTCTTCTGTGGTGACACAGTTTGATTGTCTGGGAAAACAGAGTGAACTGGAGAGTTGCTGGCAGCACTCTTAGGTCTAATGACAGGTACAGAAGGACGGATGCAGAACAGGATGGAGAGAGAATTTGGCCTGCAGTGTTCTTACAGCAATGGATTGAGGCAGAAGAGCTGGGTCTTTGTATCTCTGTAAACTGGCTCTGCAAGTATGCTGGCTGCACCCAGAGAGGTCATGGTCATGGAGGTGGCACCTCCCTTTTGCCAGAGAAAAGACTGGGCTGTGAGTTTCTAATGAGAAGATGCCATCATGTCGCTTCTGAGCTCGAGGCACGTGCAGTGGCCCATCACATCACCCACTATAGTAAAGGAGTAAACATGACCATTGATGGTTCTTGACTTATATTTGCCTACAACTTTACCTAACTTTATGACCTTTGTTGCTTCTTTTGTGTCTATTCAATATTCCATGCTTTAATGTACCATGGTTTGCTTTATCTTACTCTATTTTGTGTGATTTCTGTTTTGCCGTTATGTGCTGCCTTGTCACATACTATCTGGTAAATGCCTCACCTGTACCTGCTTCACCTCTACAACTCCTAAATCCCAAAGCTCCCTTCTCTCACTGCAAGATTTCACTAAGGTCCCTCTATCCGCTCTTATGTGACCCAATTATCTGTCAGTCTTGTTCAATCTCTTTCTTACTTTGCATTATTACTGAGGAATTGTTGTAGTCAGGGGTTTGTAAGGAGAATGATTATATACAGGACACATAATTTATAGTATTATTTATAATGGTCACCTGGGGAGTCAAATACAAAGAAAGTGCAGGAAATCTATTCACACACTAAAGACCTAGAGAATCCAGCAGAGGGCCTGTATCCCAAGGCAATATCTTTCATGAGTCCAGCTGAAGTCCTGAAGACCATTACAATGTCCCCCACGAGTCCAACTGGAAGCCTAGAGCCCATGACAGTGACTCATGCAAATCTGTTTCATGGACTTGCTTTGGGAAGGCACCAAGGTTAGCAGTGAAGGCTAGAAAGTCTGTGCTGATGGGACTAAGGATCTATGCCTGCAGGTTGAGGGTTCTGTAAGGGATTCAAGAAGTGACATTCAACAGAAGAATCAGAGCACCCCTTAGCCATTCTCAGCGACAATGAGGTCCTGAGCCCCTCCAACGATGAGAATAGCTGAGTATTCAGGAAGCCAGGGTGACAAGTTCTCCTGGAGACTGAGCAACACACCATCTTCCCCTCCAGAACCAGGAAGTGATGCTCAACATAAGGATTAGAGCTCTCCAAAGTGAATTACAGCCATTTTCAGCAACAACAAGGTCTTGAGCTCCTCTGAGGATGAAAACATCCAAATTCATATTAGGAAAGAAGCTCGACAACTTCTCCAAAAGAACCCATGGCAACAGGAGAACTAACAGCACCAAACAATAACGCTATTCTTCCTCTCGAGGTCTCCTTCTTATGCTGGCAGCAGTCCCAAGCTGGGCCATCTACACTCAGAACCACGCTGATTCAGGTCAGCTAGTGTTTAAGTCGACCATCACTTTTCAATCCATCACAGGAACTTCGGGTCAGAATTATTACATAAGCTTTGCAACTTTGCCACAGAATGAATACTGAAGGAGTGTAGTGGTATTAGCAGGATCATGATTATTCCTGAATTCATACACAGAGCTTTAATCATCTTTATCCACCCCACTACCCAAGAATGTCTGTCTCCCAGGTATATCTGTCTCATGGACATTCCCACATTATTAGTTCAGTGAGTGGATAGTTCTAAAGTTATTTTTTCCAAGTGTTCCTTTGAGTGTTCAATAATAATACCTCTGCCCATTTTTAATATAAAAATATTACACTGTGGGTTTCTGGAGGGCAGAGAACATTATATTTTGTCCCCTCATGTTGTCAGTACTAGTCTGGTTTCCATCAAAGATTGATAAAGGATTTTATTAAAATTATTTTCTTTGCTTTTGCATAGTTTATTTTTGGTTATTTTATTTGAAAAGTAGAACAAATATTTAGTTGCAGAGTATAATTTTCTCAGCATATGGACAGATTCTATGTTTAAATTATATTTAGAATAATATCATAATAAAATACATAGCACACAACACTTTTCTTATTTAAAAATACAGATTTTATGGTGAAGATTTGAAAATAACTGTAATAATTTTTTGCAGTGCTAGTAATATTTCTTTTCAAAATCTTCCCAATTTTTTTCTTGAATCATGAATCACTACATTTCTATTTCTGCTGGGATCAATTTTGGAAATTATAGTTTTGTAAAGTTCATCCATCCTTCTGAAAATTCAAGTGTATTCACATGACATTGTGATAATGACTCTGAAGGTAGTTTTCAAAGTAGTAATGCAGTGCAGTTATGTAGCTGTGAGATATAAGGAAAAGTCATTTGTCTCGGTGCTCCAAAACTTTACTCCATCCTTCAGAGGCATCCATTCTCAGAACTGTTCTCTTTATTATCCATCTAGTATTTCCAATAAACAATTTATTCTAGCAATGCTTTTTAAAGTAATCTAGTTATATTTTGGCTTTTCTTGTACGCTGCCCTCAGAAATCCTGGAACTCCAGTCCCTGGGTGGATGATTCCATCCATTTGCCTGCCTTTCAGGATTTTGTCTGCATTATACATATGAGGCCATCTTCTCTTTTCTTTCTTTTATCTTTGTTGACTTAAAACTTAAATCAAAATCTTTCACTGTCTAGTGGGGTTCAGGAAGGAATGCAGGTAGATAATATCAATAACCCGGCATGCTTAACTGATAATCTCTAAATTTTACAAAAATTCAGAGAATGAACGCAGGACAGACAACAGACTTTCAGTATCCACTGCTGAAATCAAGAACATTATTAACAACTACTGTGCAAACCTGTATGCCAATAAATTGAAGAATTCAGAAGAAATGGATAGTCCCCTAGGCATATATGAATTACTAAAACTGAACCAAGAAAATTTAAAAACCCTGAATAATCCACTCACAGACAATGAGACTAAAAGAAAAAGTCCAGGTCTGGATGGATTTACTAGTGAATTCACCAAAAAACCTTCAGGGAAGTTCTAACAGCAGAACTCCTCAAGCTCTTTCATGTCATTTAAAGGGACAGAGGACTCCCAAAGGCATTCCTGGAATATAGCATTACTCCAATTGCAAGGACCTAACAAAAAACAGAACCACAGGCCAAGTTTTTTAATGAATGTAGATACAAACTGGCAAACAGAATGCAACAAATCATCAAAAAGATCATACATCATGACCAAATAGGCTTCATCCCAGGGATGAAAAGATAGTTCAACATATGCAAATCAATAAATGTAATAACTCACGAAAACAGAAGCAAGAACAAAAATCACATGATTTTCTTAATAGACTCAGAAAAAACCTTTGACAAACTGAACATTCTTTCATGATAAAAACAATGAAAATAGGTAAAGAAGGTTCTCATCTCAAGCTGATAAAAACCATTTATGCTGAATCTACTGCCAACATCATATTGAATGGGAAAAAAACCTGAAATTCTAAAATCAAGAAAAAGACAAGGATGTCCATCATCACTCTTGTTTAATATAGTATTCAAAACATTAGCAAGAGCAATTAGACCAAGAAAAAGATATAAAAGAGATATGTGTATGAAAAGAAGTCAAATAATCATTATTTGCAGACAACATGATCCTCTAATAAAAGATTCAAAAAATTCCATCGAAAGAATAATCAAATTCAGCAATGTGGCAGGGTAAAAAACTAGCACACAAAAATCAATAGTATCCATGTACACTGATAAAAATCCACTAAGAAATAAATTCAGAAAAAAGAAACATTTATAATAGCACCAAGGAAAGTGAAATACTTAAGAATTATCCTAAGGACATGAAGACTTCAGTACCCTGATAAAGGCAATTGAAGGGCATATTAGAAAATGGAAAAGATATGTCCTGTTTCTGGATAAGAAGAATCAAATAGTTAAAATGATTATACTTTCAAAATTGACATACAGGTTTAATACAATCTCAATCCAAATACTAACAGCATTCTTCATAGAAATGTATAAAATAATCCTAAAATTCAAATGGAATCAGAAGAAATGTGGGCTAGCAAAAGCAATATTGGGTAACAAGAAAAGCGTTTTAGTCTGGAAGTTGTGTTACAAAGCTACAGTGACAAAAATAGTACAAAAACAGATGTGAGAATCAGTGGAACAGAATAGAGGGTCCAGAAACAATCCAAGCACATTCAACTGTTTGATCTTTGACAAAGGGGCCAAAAACATACACTGGAGGAAAGACAACCTTTTGATAAGTGATGATTGTAGCATGAAACAGAAGATTTTATATAGACCCATATTTCTCAGCATGTACTAAACTAAAATCAGTATATAGCAGAGAAAGAATTGTTAAAATATAAACACTTAATCTGCTGGAGGAAAATAGATAAAACTCTGGAACTCATAGGCATATGACTTACATGACTTTCTGAACAGAACCCTGTTTGCACAGGAGCTAATACCAAGAATCAACAAATGGGATCACACCAAATTAGAAAACCTTGGTACAGCAAAGGAAACAATTGACAGAGTGAATAAACAAAATACAGAATGGGAAAAAAATTTTTGTACACTACTCCTCAGAAGAGAACATCTAGAATATTAAAAGAATGTTAACAAGCCATAACAACCACTATGGAAACAATATGGAGAGTCCTCAAAAAACTAAAACTAGAAATTCCACTTGACCTAGTTATTCTCCTTCTGGCCTAGTAATTATATTTTTAGAAATATGTCCTATAGGTATAATAATCCTATCCAGTAAGATAATATAATTTATCCTATGGAATTAAAGACATCGTATCACAGTGATATATGTGTATCTGTGTATATGTGGCACAATTCATAGTAGCTAACCTTTGAAAGTGATCAATGTGTCCATCAACAAATGAGTGGATAAAGAAAATGTGATATTTGGACTAAATGAAGCATTACTCTGACATTAATATAAAACTGGGTAACTTGTGGGGAATGGATGCACCTGAGACCACAATGTTAAATGAAATAAATCAGCCACATAAACTTAAACATCCCATGATTTCTCTTATCTAAGAAACCCAAAATATAAATAAAGAACCAAAAATAATAGGAAGTAAGCAGATAAGTGTTTCTCAAATAGCAAGGTAATTACAAGATGGAGGGAGGAAAGGGAAAACTTATAAAAAGAAATTAAGATGTGTTATGTACATGTACTAACTTCACACGAAGAATGTAAACATTATGTACTATAAACACGTACTAATAAAAGTATTTTCAGTGTTCAAATATCAAAAGGTACAAAATGTTTTAGAGTGAAAGCATTCCCTTTTACCATGGCTCCTGGCCAACCAGTTCTGTGTATTCAAAGCCAACAGATTTTTGGCAGTCTCGCACGGATATTGTATGCATGTATGTCTGAATTCATGTACATATTATTTTTGCTCTTTTAAACACAAAGTTCTGCAAACAATTTGTCACTACTTAACAATGTATTTTAGAGAACATTTCTTATCTTTATATAAAGAGCTTTTTCATTTTTTACTGGGTACATGATATATCAAGATTTATTTTAACCGTTCCTTGTTAATGGCCACTCATGTATTTTCTAATACTTTGCTATTGTGACAAGTGTTTTTGAAAGCAGCCCTTTTCTTTGCTATTTTGCATATCTGCTCATTTATCAGTAGGATAAATTTTTAAAAGTGTAATTACTGGGCCAAAAGATGTATGAATTTGTAAATTTGTTAGATATTGCCTCTCTAGAAGAATTGTTAATTATCTTTTCATACATTTAAAAGTCACTTGCATTTCTTTTTCGGTGGATATCTTCTTTACCTTCATTCATTTTTGCAACAGAAACGAGCCTTTATCATTTTTAGAAACTCAAGGAAACAATGAGTGGTTTTATTTATGAATCACACTTTTCCATATTTAAATTTTGCTCATGATTCATGTTGTTATGCAGGCGTTTTCACTTTTATGTTGCCCAGTTTATCAAACATCAAATTGCAGATTACTCTGTGGCCTTGAAACTCAATGGAATACTACTTGCCTGGGTTTTGGAATCACTAGGGACCAGAGATGCCTTGTTTCTATTTCTGTTGGTGGCAATGGAAATGTCTATCCTATTCCCATAGCTACATTTCTGGTACAGATTGCTTGTTTTTCCACTTTAGGTGGCCATAGATGATGGGCACCCCCTCATTCAGTCTTCCCTATATCTGTTTTAAATTTTTTAGATGTTGAGATTTGGGATGTCACGAGTGACAATATGTAGGTGAGATCGAGAGATGATTCTGGAATGGTTTAAGACTTTAGTAGATGCCAGAATGAGATAAATGTATTTTGCATATGGGTAAAAAGAGAGTCTGTAGTTGTTGAGTAGTGTCACTTTCACATTCATTTTAGCTTAGAAGTTCTGAATATGTTCTCATTAGGAATAAGAGCTTCTGTACATATAATTAAGGCAAGGATGGAGATGGGAACAGACTGAACTAATGTGAGCTCTAAATCCAACGAGAGTTTCCTCATTGCAGACAGAACCAAAGTCCAGAGGCACTGAGAAGGTAATGTGAAGATGGAAACTGAGATTGGGCTGGTGTGCCTCAAACCTACAAACATCAAGGGAAAAAATTGTGAAGGGGGTCTCATCATTGAGGTGTGGAGGAGAAAACCTCAGAAAAGGAAATATAGAGGGATTCAAAAGCTGTCCCTTGGAGTTTGGGCTTTTAGAATTAGACATCTAAAGTCACAGGTGACTTGCAGGGAACAGGAGAGTTAGCATGTTGAAGTGTCATTTTATCACATCTTCCCAGGTTATTATTTTTTCATCATCTGTTTTTTTCTTTCAAAAACATTAGCTAATACTGAATGAGTTGTAGAGCTATAAATGAGGAATAATAAAGGTATAATCCCTGTCCTCCATGTTAGCATGTTTTACAAAAACAAATATTAGCTTATGGAATTGTGGGATTCTTACTTTATTTCACCTGCAGTAATTAGCAGGTAGGAAGGCACAAGTGGGAACTTTGAAAGGCTGTAGAATTTTAGTTTACAGGGAGAAATGAATGTGTTGCTTATAAGAATGCATAGACTTGTGTTTTATATGTGTCAGCTGACACTGAAGAAAGTCTGACATTTCTGGTAAAAGCTGAGAAAACTGAGACCCAGAAAAATTCGATGACATTCAGTGTGTTTAACGCAAAGCCGGATGGCACTATGAACCTGAATTCTGGTTTAGTTCTCTTTTCTAAACTATGTGGTCAAAACATACATACATTATGCATGCAGAAATCTCTGCATACATATGTTACATAAATTAAATTACTACAATAAATTTTATAAAATCTGTCAAAAGTTGCATACACTCATCGAAGACTGTATATCATTCTTTTTACCTGTATTGTCATAAGCCAACTAAATTTTTTTTAAAAAAGAAAATTGGCACACCTAGCCATCTCCTGCAGAGGAGGAGCTGGGCGGATCCGGAGTCCCTGCAGAAGCCCGTTCCTTTGTCTGAAGGACTGAATACTTCTGCAAGCAGAGAGGCATCGCAGCTTCCTGAGGCACCTCAGCCTGTGGTGAGTGCCCAGCACAGTCTGCCCAAATCTCAGACTGTTCCGGACCCCCCAGGCTTCTGGGTGCAGAGAAGTGGAACAGTGGGTTAGAGGCCACTACAGCTGCGCCCCCCCCCCCCCCCCCCCCCCGGCTACACTTGGAAGTCTGCTGAGCTCCTGACGGATGGGCGGGCCTACACTAACCCCCGAGCCCAGCCGCGCCTAGCCATCTGCCTGCAGAGGAGGAGCTGGGCGGATCTGGAGTGCCTGCAGAAGTCCCTTCCTTTGCCTAGAGGACTGTGGATATCTCTGCAAGCAGGGAGGGATCACAGGCTCCTGAGGCACTGTGGCCTGTGGAGAGCACCTTAACCCGGCTGCAATTGAAGAGCTGTGGATCTTCCAAGGGGCAGGTGGGCGCACAGTGTCCCTGAGGCCCAGCTTGTCTGGAACTGCGGAGTTCTGAGCAGGCAGAGGAGGGACACTGGTTCTGCAGGCCCAATGGCTTGGGGTAGTGCGGTGTCAGAGGCTCAGTAGCTCCAAGCATAGAAGGGGATTTTCAACAGATCCTGAGGAAGCTTTCAAATAACACTTGAAACACAGAAATATACAAAATGACAAAACGAAAGACCAAATTACAACCTCAAACCTCCAGCCCATCTCAGGAAACCCTAGGAGCAATGTATATACAAGAAAATATATCCCATCCACCTCATATATCGGACATAATAGCTACTGAAGTTGACAAACAACTCCAGGAAGCTTTAAAGAAATTCAAACTCGAAATAATCTCCCAGATAAAAGAAGAAATGATAAAAGAAATGAAAGAGATTCTAAATATATCTAAAGAAAACACAGATAAAAAATTGGAGGAACTAAACAAAAAGATAGAATCCCTAGACGAGCAATATAAGAAACAAACAGAATACATAATACAGATGCACAGAGATATACAGGAAATAAAAAACTCCACTGAAAGTTGTAAAAACCGCCTTAATGAAAGTGAAGATAGAATTTCAGACCTTGAAGACATGATTGCAGCTAGTGAACAGGAAAGGAAAGATCTTTTGAAAATAACAAGGAATCAGGAAACAACAATTCAACAACTGCAAGACGATGCAAAGAAGAATAACATAAGAATGATAGGGATTAATGAAAGAGAGGGAGACAACATAAAGGATGTCAAGCGGATATTTAGAGAAGTAATAGCTGAAAATTTCCCAAGCATGAGATCAGAAACTGACATCAAGATCAGTGAAGCATATAGAACTCCAAACACTCATAACCAAAATAAAACTACACCCAGACATATAATAATCACCATCCCAGAAATCCAACACAAGAATAGATTACTAAAAGCTGTCAGAGAGAAAAGACAGATCACTTATAAAGGAAAACCTATCAGAATCACAGCAGACTTCTCAGCACAAACGATAAAGTCAAGAAGAGCATGAAGTGAAATATTCCAGATCCTAAAGCAAAATGATTTCCAACCAAGACTGATATATCCTGCAAAACTATTATTCAAAATAGATGGTGCAATACGATACTTCCATGACAAAGAACAGCTGAAGAACTTCATGAACACCAAACCGACCCTGCAAAAAATATTGAAAGACAGTTTAGATACACAAAGGAAAAAACCACTAAGCAAAGCAAATAATTAAACAGAACAGAAAGATAAAGATGCAACAGCAGAGAGATAACATTCCTACAATTAACCAGCATTTAACAGTAATAACCATTAATGTAAATGGTCTCAATGCACCAATCAAAAGAAACAGACTAGCAGAATGGATCAAGAAACAAAATCCAACCATATGCTGTTTACAGGAAACCCATCTAACCCAGAAGGATACTCACAAACTGAAAGTCAAAGGATGGAAAACAATTCTTCATGCAGCAGGAATCCAGAAAAAGGCAGGAGTAGCCATTCTGTTTGCAGACAACGTGAACTTTAAACCAACAATGACCATAAAGGACAAAGAAGGTCACTACATACTTGTAAGGGGAAAACTCCAAGAGGAAGAGATAACTATCTTAAATATATACGCACCAAACTCCAGAGCACCAAGTTATATAAAACAATTATTAACAGAAATGAAAACTCAAATTATCAGTAACACAATTGTAACAGGAGACCTTAATACGCCATTGACACCAACGGACAGATCAACCAGACAGAAAATGAGCAAAGAAATAACAGAACTGAATCATACCTGTGAACAAATGGGTTTGATAGACATATACAGGATGTTCCACCCAACAACATCAGAATACACATTCTTCTCAGCAGTACATGGATCATTTTCTAAAATAGACCATATATTAGCTCACAGAACATATTTAAACAAGTGCAAAAGAGCTGAAATCATCCCTTGCATGTTATCGGATCATAGCGCTCTGAAATTAGAAATTAATGATAAAAGATACTGCAAAAATCCCACAAACACATGGAAACTGAATAACACACTCTTGAGTAATCAGTGGGTCACAGAGGAAATTAAAGAAGAAATCAAACAATACCTAAAAGAAAATGAAAATACAGATACAACTTACCGGAACCTGTGGGATGCAGTGAAAGCCGTCCTGAGAGGAAAATTTATTGCACTGAGTTCCCACATCAGGAAAACAGAACGAATACAAATAAATAACTTGATGCTACACCTCAAACAGCTAGAAAAAGAAGAGCAAGTCAAGCCCAAAGCCAAAAGAAGAGAGGAAATTATAAAAATCAGAGCAGAAATCAATGCAATAGAGACTAAGAAAACAATCCAAAGAATCAACAAATCAAAGAGTTGGTTCTTTGAAAGAATAAATAAAATCGATAAGCCCCTAGCCAACCTTATTAAAAAAAGGGAAGAGAAAGCTCAAATTCATGCAATAAGAAATGAAAAAGGAGAAATCACTACAGACCCAATAGAAATACAGAAGATCATCAACACCTACTTCGAAAACCTCTACTCTCAAAAGTTTGATAACACAGAAGAAATAGACAGATTCTTAGAAGCATATGAAGTGCCAAAGCTAGATCAAGAGGATGTAAAACTGTTGAATAACCCAATCTCTGTTACTGAAATTGAAAATGTAATTAAGTCCTTACCCACCAAGAAGAGCCCAGGCCCAGATGGATTCACTGCAGAATTCTACAAGAAATACAAAGAAGACCTAATGCCGACACTCTTCAAACTGTTCAATGAAATTGAAAGGGAAGCAATCCTTCCTAAGTCGTTCCTGGAAGCAAATATTACTCTAGTACCAAAACCTGAGAAAGACCCAACTAAAAAAGAGAACTATAGACCGATCTTCCTAATGAACACAGATGCAAAAATCCTCAATAAAATATTGGCAAATAGGATCCAGCAAATCATCAAGAAGATTATACACCATGACCAAGTGGGATTCATCCCAGGAATGCAAGGATGGTTCAACATACGCAAATCAATAAATGTAATCCACCATATCAATAAAGCCAAAAATAAGAATCACATGATCATTTCTATAGATGCAGAAAAAGCCTTCGATAAGGTCCAACATTTATTCATGATAAAAACTCTACAGAAAATTGGAATAGATGGTCTTTACCTCAATATAATAAAGGCCATTTATGACAAACCAACAGCCAGCATCATTCTAAATGGCCAAAAATTGAAAGCCTTTACTTTAAAATCAGGCACAAGACAAGGATGTCCTTTATCACCACTCCTATTTAATATAGTACTGGAAGTACTAGCCAGAGCAATTAGGCAAGAAAGAGAAATAAAAGGGGTAAAGATAGGAAAAGAAGAAGTTAAGTTATCATTGTTTGCAGATGACATGATACTCTACATAGAAGACCCCCTAAACTCCATTGAAATACTCTTAGATACAATAAATAAATTCAGTAATGTGGCTGGATACAAAATCAATACTCAGAAATCAATAGCATTCCTATACACGAACAACAAAATTACAGAGAGGGAAATAAGAGAAACTGGACTATTCACATTAGCAAGCAAAAAAATGAAATATTTAGGAATTACTCTTACGAAAGAAGTGAAAGACTTATACAGTGAAAACTATAATACACTGAAAAAGGAAATTGAAGATGATCTCAGAAAATGGAAAGACATCCCTTGCTCATGGATAGGAAGAACAAACATTGTGAAGATGGCCATTCTCCCAAAACTCTTATACAGATTCAATGCAATCCCAATAGAAATACCATCAACATACCTTATAGATCTAGAGAAATCACTCCTAAATTTCATCTGGAACCAGAAGAGACCTAGAATCGCAAAGGCAATTCTAAGCAGCAAAGGCAAAGCAGGAGGCATCACAATCCCTGACTTGAAATTATACTACAAAGCAACAGTAGTAAAATCAACATGGTATTGGAATCAAAATAGAGGCGAAGATCAATGGAATAGATTAGAAGATACAACCACAACTACAAACACACTCAACCACCTTATCTTTGATAAAGGAGCCAAGCAGGTTCACTGGAAGAACGATAGTCTCTTTAATAAATGGTGCTGGAAAAACTGGCTCTCCATTTGCCGAAAACTAAAGCTAGACCCATGTCTATCACCATGTACTAAATTAAAATCTAAATGGGTCAAAGATCTGAATATTAAAACAGAAACACTAAATCTATTGGAAGACAAAGTGGGTAGAAACCTTGGAGACATAGGAGTAGGTAGAGAATTCATGAACAGGACTCAAACCGCACGGGAAACACTTCCCAGAATCAATAACTGGGACCACATCTTATTAAAAAGTTTCTGCATGTCAAAAGAAATCACCAGCATAGTGAAAAGAAAACCCACAAACTGGGAAAAGATTTTAGTGAACTCTCTCTCAGACAAGGGACTCTTGTCTAAAACATATAAAGAATTAAAAAAACTCAGACCTCCAAAATTCAAAGATCCAATCCAAAAATGGGCATCTGAGATGAATACGCAATTCTCAGATGAAGAAATGCAAATGGCAAATAAATATATGAAAACATGCTCATCATCATTGGTCATCAGAGAAATGCAAATTAAAACCACACTGAGATTCCATCTCACTCCTGAAAGAATGGCCAGGATCAAGAAAACCAACAACAACAAATGCTGGAGAGGATGTGGGGAAAAAGGAACTCTCCTGCACTGTTGGTGGGAGTGTAGACTGGTACAGCCTTTGTGGAGGTCTGTCTGGAGGTTTCTCAAAAAGTTGGGATTGGAAATCCCATTTATTCCAGCTATTCCACTTCTAGGCATATTCCCAGAAGAACTGAAAGCATCATACCACAGTGATTTATGTGCACCTATGTTTATAGCAGCACAATTTGTAATCGCCAGATCTTGGAAACAACCCAAGTGTCCATCAACTGAGGAATGGATAAAAAAGTTGTGGTATTTCTATACAATGGAATATTATTCAGCTATAAAGAAGGATCACATTGAGATATTTATCAATAAATGGGCGCAGCTTGAGACCATACTCATAAGTGAAATAAATCAATCTCGCATGTATGAATACCGAATAGTTTCCCTAATGTAAGTAATGATTCAAATATATGAAAATATGTGGCAATCATGATTCCCCATTATGTGGCCTTGAACCCTTATAAAATTTTCACTTATTAATTAGAAAGGCTTTATTCCGGGCTTCTTGATATGGAAATATTTGAAGCTATAGTATATGAAGTTTTATCCAAATATCTCAAGGAAAAAGACAGACACTATGGTAACTATTATTCTTTAAAAAAATTATTTAGTTATTTCTTATGTTTATTTTAATTAAGGGAAAAATTTTAAAAATTAGGATATATAATAGTAACTCTTTTCGATTTCCTATTAACTTGTTTTGAAGTCCTGTAATGCTCCCACGATCTTGTTTTGACTGATTAGACTCTGTTCCATTCTGTGGGATAGTATCAGGTCCGAGGGTATAGGCAACTACTTTGAAGGCAGTAAGATTCACTAAGATGCCCATTCTGGTTTGACTATTGTCTCCTTTGGAAGTCCTGTAATGTTTACAATGTCTAAGTTTTATTGGTCTTGTTCTCTACTGTTTTGTCCAACTTTATAACATCTAATGAGATAGACAAATCTTTTTAAGGAAACAAGAGACAACGTTGATAACTATTGTTAATAACCGTATACTCTGTTCTACATCATGTGCTAAGTCTATCCTTGGTTTTCACTGACAGCTTTGTTCTGCCATATTTGACTTTATTCTCCCCCCCAAAAAAAGTAATAAGAACTAAGGAGTAATAAAATCTAAAATGTGTAAATTTTGTTGTAAAAAGAGAGGAAGGGGAAAAAAGAGCTCTAACGGATATAACAGCAAGTGTGTATAGGGATGTTGAATAGCTGACTATATTAATGTTTTTGGATCATTGAACACAGCTGTTTGTAGTCTCTCTGTTTGAATGTCTACTTTGTATTCTTTGATACTGTGATTTAAGCAACTATTTCCAAGATGATAATATGTAATCTATTAACAGGTGATTTCTTACTGTTATGCTTTTTTTTTGTAGTTCTGTATTATATGTAACCTTACACTGCTTTGTTTTGTTTTGTGTTTTTCTCTTTTTCCTCTTAAATAAAAAAAAAAAAAAAGAAAATTGCTCATCATTAATTCTGGGCAGATTATTTTGTCTTAGATTTCCAATCTGTAGGAAATGCTGCTGTTAGCTATGTTGGGAGGATCCATGTCACAGACTTCGGGGAAGGGCTTAGGAGTATTTTCATGGCAAGAAAGTTATATTTACTTGCCCAACTCTCAGCCCTAGGGATTGTCATGGCTCAGCTGCCAGGATGACAGCTGTGACTCTTTTCTGAATGCCACATAAAGGCTCCCTTATGCTCAGCAAAGAGTTCTGCTCTCACTGGGTCTTGGCAATGTGTCTTCTGAGACGAATCCACTCAGGCAATCAGTGTTTACACGAACAGGCAGTTCCCTTTCTTCATCATAATACGCTCTGGGATACTGTGTTGTAAAGCAGATTATCAAACAGCAGGTTTCGGTTTCCCAATCATGTTACGATTGGTTCTTTGTTGATAACTGCAGATTGCATATTAAACTGGTAAAAGCAGACTGAAAGAACATATGAAAAGCAAAGGAACATCTACCACCCACCTCCCGCAGGCAAGTTTAGTGCATCATGCTTACTCCCCAAACTAGGAAATTACAGTTATAAATATACCCATTTATTATTTAAAAAGATATGATAAGCTGTAAGTAGCATGGATAGGACACGAACATTAACCATGTCAATAATCTATGCTGACATTCATTGATTACTATTTTGCTTATTGTGGAAAAGAAGAAACTAAATGAATTTTGGGTCCAGATAGATCCAGAAGGAAGTTTTGGCTTCATCACATCTAGTCAGATCATTTGAGAGTGCTAAATAATCTCTTTTAGGACGTAATTCCCTCCTCTGTCAGATGAGCATTATATCCATGGCCAATAGGAGGATTAACCACTCAACAGTTTACCTTGAGCATCACTGGGGCATGGGTTTATTTACATCCGGTCTTGGGCATCACTCAGGGAGCTGTCATTTTAACCAGTTGGTTCTTGTATGGAATAAATCTGATAAAGTTGTCATTTTTACACATGCTGTTACACTAACATGAAATTTATGAAAACTAGGCAATTTTCTTCATTCTGTATTTAAATAATTGGATGGTAAGTGGTTAAAGAAGCCAGTGAATGTAAAATATTTACAACTGTTTCTTGGTATCAGCTCAGTAAGTTAGTGCCTCTATCTCTTCCTTTTTCATTAATTTATCAAATGCAGAAAGTCTGGAAGATGGTTTAAGGGGCTCATATCTCTGAAGACACTACCATTATAATTTTAAATATTTGTAGGAATTTTTAAAAATTAATAAATTTTTTAAATAAATTAATTAATAAATTTTTTAAAATAAAATTATTTTTATTCCTATTAAACGCCTAAGAGTACCTAGAGATTTTATAGTCTATAGTCACACAATACATAGTAACACTGTTGATTTGTAGAAAACCAACCTTACTGCAAGAAGGATAAAAATATTTTTCAAATCTAGGTTTTATATGTACAGGAAAAAAAATAGGAAAACTGCAGGACAGATATCAGGTGGATTGTGAAGGAGAATGACAATGAGAACGTGTAAGCAGGACCAGGCTGGGAGGCTGGAAGGGGTCTGTCCGAGCCCTGGCAGTGTGTGAGTCCTGTGTCAGAGGCTAAGAGAGCTCACAGAGGCTCGGGGCGTGGAGGGCAGTCAGTCCCAGGGAGCAGTGCGAGACGCTTACAAGCTTCATATTCAGCATGGGACCACTGTCCACAGGGCAGGACAGCAGTAGAGAAGCCACTCCCAAGGAGGTGAGTGGGGAGGGGGGGTGTGGGAGTTGGGGACTGTGATCACCCATTGTGAGAAGTTCCCAGAATCAAACAAGAGAGGAAAGAGAGAGGCAAGGTTTGGAAGATCAGAGGCACAGTTAACCCAGGAGTGTCTTATGTGGCAGACACTTGGGCTATCTGTAGTGGATGCAGGTGGACACCCTCAAATACTGAGCAGGGCAGACTCATGCAACCTATACCAGTGAAGGGTGCCCAGTGTCTGGGGCTGAGGTCAGTGAGGGTTTGGAGCCCAGTTCATGGACTGACACTCTCTGCTCACCCATCCCATAATGCCATTATTTCTTGTTTTCCCTGCCCTAGAGGTCACTGCAGGGCAGGACAGGAGTGGAGCAACCCGAGAGGGGCAGAAAAGCCGACAGAATGTTACTTCAACTTACATGTGGGAGGGCGGGGCCCAAATTATAAACCAAAATGAACTGAATTTTTGCAACCTTTTTGGGGGTGGGGGTGGGGAGAACTCACCAGGAACAGTGGAATTCTGTTAGAACAGTACCTATTTCTGCCCATGTGATTGCTTGGGTGTAATTTTTATATCTGCTCCAAACATAGATCTTCACTTCCCCCAAGCACATCACTAGGAAGAGGTTTTCAAATCCTTCCTTCGTGTAGCACTGAGGAAGTGTGTGTGTGTGTGTGTGTGTGTGTGTGCACGTGCACCTACTCGTCTCTCAGTCTCACTTGCATGAAGGAGCCTCAGCCAGGTACTGTGCCATTGACTTGCCCCAATTTAGATAGAACTTGGCACATGACAGATGCTCAGTGACTGTTTGTGGGATTATTCAATGCCATCGGATTTATTTCTGGTATGTAAGAAGTGCTTTATAAAAAATAACTAGCAAAACTCTTTGGCATAAATAGTACATAAATATATCTATGAATAAATATATAAAAAAAGAAAAGGAAGCATTAAATTTGAACAAGTGGCAGGCATTAGGAGACTAAATTTAACACTGCAAAGTGTGTTTATGAAGGTCTCAATTCCTAGAAATCACGGTGTTCTTCAAAGTTCCTAGAAATCATAGTGCTGTTTGTATAACAGAACTGTATTTTGCATATTAAACTTAACCAAAAAATCCAGTGCATTCTGCACTGAATCAGACATCAAGTAACATTTGAGTAGAGACTAGACTTATAGGAGCTATAGTACAAGATAACTGATTCTTAAAATCCACAAAGTCGTAATTAAATATGTATGAGTGCTTTCCACAATGCAGTAGGCGTACTACAGGTGGGATATTGTTAATTTTAGAAATACACAGGTAAATACCTTATTAGTAATTTGTTTCTTTTACTGGTTGTTAGAAAAGTATGACCAGCCTGCAACCATGACAACACAAACCTTTGTGTTCTGAGTGAGTGTAAAGTGGGTGTCTGGGAGTAGGATATAAACTGATGGAAGAAAAATATGAAGCTCATAGTAGTGCAGATATGATGCAGTTTTGGGGAAAAAACCCCACAAATGTGGCTATTTTAGTTATTTTTCTCCTTGCTGAGACAAAATACCCAATGTCCAAAGTTAAAAGAGGAAAGATTTATTTGACTTGCGGTTTGTGGAGGTATCAGTTCATAGTCACTGGTTCCGAGGCAGGGGGGCATGGCAGGGGGAGGGGCAACACGAGGAGAAACAGTTTATGGCAGACACAATGTAGAAGGTAGAAGGCAACAAGCAGCGAGCTATAAGTGACAGGCAAGGGCAACAGTAGTGTTCTTTCCATCTCTTACAGTTTATCAAAGCTACCGCCCTTAGGACAGCATGCACACCCAGCATCACGGACCCTAGGTTCAGCCACCTGTGACTGCGTGATGCTTTGGAGGACACTGAGCCTCAAGTCATTGCAGTAATACTGGGGTAACTGATGTTCAGGAAGTGAACATTACTCTGTTTTTAGAAAAAACATTTCCTACCTTTTGCGGGGATGGAGCAATAGATTCATATCCAGTGTGCTGGACAAAGGTAATGGGCCTCTGGAGTTCCTGGTTCTTATGGAATCATGTTTTCCCTACTGAAGCAAGTCAAGGGGGCTGATCCAGTTGTCCAGTTAGTGGAAGGGCTCCAACTGATACCTGCCAAAGGAGCCCCAGGTTCCAGCCCCGCCTGTGGCACCAAGTCACTATACGACTCTGAAAAAATTTCTCCCTTTAGGATACCTATCATTTACAGGTAGAGTTGGACAGACTTATATATATACCTAAAAACTAGGATTCAATGATTCCTGATTTGGCCAGAGCAGCCCCAGATTATACCCAGCCCTGAAGCATTATTAGCAGGATTTTCTTATATGCTCAATAGTATCTTTTTGACAATAAATTATACAACTCCTTTATTTGGAGATACCTTAAAATACCACAAGAACTAAGAGCAGAACTAGACCCAAGGAACATTAACTGGTACTACTCTCCTTTCATTTCTCTGTTTTTTCTGCTGTATGGTAGGGTTCTTTATAGAAGGCCACTGGGAATAAGAACGGAAGAATCTAGTCATAAAGTTCAGAAAAATTAAAAAAGAGAAAGAAGAAAGGACAGAAAAAAGAGAGAAGGAAAGAAGAAAACCAGCCTCTGAACCACATGAACTTCAAGTTCCTTTCCAGGTCTGGTTTGGGCTTTGGCGGTCAGTGTTTGCGGTCCCTGTGGGGCTCAGTCTTAAGATTCCTAGTGAATGAAAGTGCAGTGATTTATATCGCTATTTGCAAAATCTCAAGGGACAGAGAGCTAACTTTCCACTTCCATCAAAGAGAAGTACAGAGCTTTAGTACACGGGCTGTCCTAGTCTAACCCTACTTCTTTTAATTCTAGGTGTCATCAGCACTAACTGATTGAGGATTTCCAAAGAAAGTGAGGATTTTGGGGCTGGGGATTTAGCTCAGAGTCATAAGTGCCTGCCTTGCAAGCAGGCAGTCATGAGTTCAATCCCTGGTACCAATAAAAAAAAATTAAGAAAAGAAAGTGAGGATTTGTTTTTGCATGGTTAAGCTCACTGTGTGTCTGCTATGTGGTGCAGAGGGGCATCTTCGGTCTCATGGTCCTTGAACTCTGTCTTTGTTTAGAACACAAGCTCAGCTACAGAGAGTAACCTTCCTTCTCTTCAGGACATATATCTCAGGTTTCTCCTTCCACAGATGTGGGAGAGTCTGTTTTTTAGGATGTTTCTTGTAAAAATCCAGAAATTTCATTCTATTGCTTAATCTCAGGAATTGGTACCTCTTAATCCAGACTATTTTCTCTCCTTAATGTAACCCAAACTTCTGTCTCTTAGGACAATACTAAAAGGAGCTCTCTTGATGTCTGGAAAATGTTAGGTGGAATCTATCATCTCCTTATCCAAAAACTATTTATTCTGGCCATAAACCAATAACTGCTGACAATCCTCAGTCATGAGTACCATAACATCCTGCCTTCCAGAATGAAAGAATACAAGAAGAAAGGAATCTAAGTGTGCAGGGAAGAAAAAAACAAAAGCAACAACACATCTCCTGCCTGCAGCAGTGCACAGATTACCTTAGAAGAAAGACAAAATATACGTCAAGTGTTAGGAGAAAATCATGCACAGGGTTCAGTGAAACACAGTGCGGTGCTCTAAATCAGATTTGAGGCATCTTTCAGGTTTTCAAGGAGAAAGTGACACGAAGACACAAAAAGGTTTAAAAATCATTTAAAAACAAGCACCAGTGTACAGTACAAAGTGGTTAGGAATCAGAGTTTGTCAAACTCGGGCTGGAATTCTGGTTCTATCCCTTATCAGCTGTGTGGTACTGGGGGAGTGAGTTGTGTGTTCTCTCAGAGATTAATTTCATCAGCTGTAAAAATGCATTGAAAATAAAAGCTAGCTCATAGGGTTAGCATGAGCATAAAATAAAATGTACAGCACTTAGTTTAGTAGCTGGAACAAGTTTGCTGTTAAATATTTATTTGTTATTGCTTTTAATGTTATTAGTGTTACACACAGTAGTCAATTTTCTCATCTATGCTGGCTTTCTAAACATTTGGCTCTTTCTGTATGTTCAGAAATATTGTAAAAAGACTTATACTCTTTCTTCAGCCGAGGTTTTGGAGCAGAGGCCACCGATGCACTTGGGTGCAGGAGAAGGTGCCTGAGTGTGGGACCCTGGGTCAATGCCAATCAATCAGGATATTCATCTGGAAACCACCCTGTAATTTGGAAATGAAGCTGGAAGCCAAGGTGGGAAAGGGTGGGGCTGCTCTGGGCTCTCAGCATCCCTAACCACTTCAAATCTCTTCCCAGTTCCAGTTCATGGCAATGTCAACAATGCGGTAGGCACCCACCCCACTTTCTCTGGACTATCTTCTACATCTCCACAGAAACACAAACAAAGTGGAAGGAAGGAAAAGACACAATAGGCAAAATGTTAGGGAACATTTGCTGTTTAGAGTTCCTGGCAGCAAGCTAGGTTTTGTTTGGGGGTACAATTATTTGGACATTTAAGATATCATAAGCAAACAAGATGAATGCTTTCTGGAATGCACACAATGCTAGCCCATCTACCCATTTTATAGATAAGGGATATGAGACTCAGGTAAGTCCACAGAAAACATGGAAAGAATCAAAGCTGGAGAGAACAAAATGAACTATCTGAGGTGTTGCTAGAGAAATGAGGCACAAGACTGAGTGGGATCAGTGATCGGCAGCAGGAAGCAGATTTTATTCACTAAAAGGTTACTGACTTTCATACGACCTCTCCAAGCAAGTCAGGGTTAAAATGAGCTATAGCGTTAGTCAAGATTCTCTAGTGAAATGGAAACAGTAGAATACACGTGGGTTTACAATATATCAGCTCATAGTGGGGCTGTGCAGTCTCCTTGTCTGCTCTCTGTGGCCTGGAGACTCATGGAAGCTGGTGGTGTCATTTAAAGACCAGAGAGCCTCAGAGCCAATGACGTGAGTTCCAATGGGGTCCAAAGTCCTGAGAACACAGGAGCACTGAGCAGGGAGATGACTGATGTCCTAGATCAAGTAATCGGCTGGAAGGAGTTCACGCTTCCTCTGCCTTTTGCTCCGCCCTGTGAATGATGTTCTCCCACACTGGGGCAGGCAGCGTATTGTACTCAGTGCACTGGCCCAAATGGGTGTCCTTCCAGGAGTGCTCACACAGACCCAAGAAGTAATATTTATTCAGCTACCAGGAGGGAGAGCTGCATTTGGAAGCTGGCTCACTGGCTAACGGGGAATGTTTAAACAATGGAGAATGGAAATGGTAAGGCGAGAAGAGAGATGATTGACCTGGAGACTCTTTAAGAACTCTTCCAACCCTTTGCTTCTAACGTGTGGTAAAGCAGCCGGTGAAAGGAAGTCAGGATTCTGGGGTGATTCACATGCGTTTACCTGTTCCTGAGACCGGCTCACATTGCAGAGCAAAGAAGGGCATTTAGAGTTGCAATGCCAACATTAGTACTTGCTGACTGAAAATCATTGGCTGTGTTTTTGTGCTCTTATCCCAAACAGGGACTGTATTGAATGAATAAGATTAATAAAGAATAATTATAGCTGGTAAATAGCAGTCAAACACAAAATCATAGAGATAAGACCTCTGTGTGCAGAATAATGATTTATTTTTCACAATATCAAATGACCCATGGTTTTCATATGTAGGCACATCAGAGAGGGAGCTAGATGTAGGCTGCCTTGAAAGAGAGTGCTCTCCCTGTAATAAGCCCTAGGATGTCCAAGGCTTACTGTCGCCAGAACTCCTTTAAAGTTTGCATGGTTTACTTGGAATTTTGAAGATCAAATCAAATATTCCAGAGCAATATTCATAACTGCATGACTTACTATCTATGGAACCTTGGCCAAGTTATTTCAGCTCTTTGAAAGCAACTATCTTCATCTACAAAACATAAAGCTTTAGAATAGTACCTAAAACACAATGTGACAGGTAACTGATTGTGTCAACTTGAGTAAGAAATGCCCAACTAAAGTGGCTCAGCATAGCTCTGGGTGTGGGCTGAAGGGATTTAGTGAAGGCAGATTATCCACCGTAGGTATAAGTGGCACCAACCAATAGCTTGTAGCCTAAATGTAATAGAAGGGGAAACAAAAATGAACGCTGGCTTCTGTTTCTTCAGAGGAGCCTCAATCTTCACCTTCACCTTGGTCATCATCTCCTGGCTTCTGGCATAAACTTTTCAGTCTCTGTTGCAGACTTTTAGACTTTCTGATATGGACTCACACAGGATACTACACTGAGCTCCAGGCCTTGGACTGGATCCTTTGGTTCTCCAGTGCCCAGACAGCCCTTTTGCACTCCTCTACACCTGCCTCTGGGGAAAGGGGCATTGTAAGACAGTCTTGTAAATCCTTATATATTTCTACATTGGGCTTTAAATATATTTCTCTACTAAACACTGACTGATACACACAGTAAGAGTTTAATAAGTAGAAATGGTTATTATTATTGTTAATGCTTATTTTATTATTAGAAATTGGTACCTGGAAAGAAGACAGGACTTGTTCAGTGCCATACAGTGAGGTATGAAATGTGACTTAAGCTCAGTTTGTCTGCCTTGCAAGTTGATTCTCTCTCATTACAGCGCTGTGGTGATCAAGCCTAGTTGTGTTGACTTGATTGGCTTGGAAGTCACGGAGGGGATTAGCAGAGTGCACTTCTGCATTGTCTAGGTAAGTCATGTGATGTGACCTGGGGTGCTCATGATGGCCCCTGGCCCCATCCTTTCTGGCGCTGTTCCTGTGCTGGTTCCCTACCATGCTGAACTAAGCAGCTCTGCTCCACTCTACCCTTCCACTATGATGTTTCTGTCTTGGAGCCAGCAATCATGAACCTGAAACTCCTGAGACTGGGAACCAAAGTAAACTCCTCCTCTGAGTTGTGAGTGTCCAGGTATTGTTTCTCAGCAATTAGAAAACTGACTAATACAAGCTCCTTGGTTGCCTATCTAATTAATGATCTGTGTTCATAGATTCAGTGGGTAGAGGGAATTACATTTCTGATTAAATTCTTTAGCTGCAACCCACATTTTGCCAGCCTCTAGTGGTCTATCCATAATCCCACATCCTTTTCAACTTAACAGCTCATCTTAAGTCCTATCACTTCCCTAAAATCTTCCAGAATATTGCTCAGAGAAGCACTGACAACCCCCGACTTAGAAAGTGTGCCCTTGAAACAAACAGCTCCAAGAACTTTTGCAGGATTTAACATTTTCCTTTCTGGACTTTTATTTAACATGAGGTAGGTGTATAAAAGTCAATAACCAATTGCTTGTTGGCTGAGAACTGGGCAGTGTGCTAGATGATGGAACAAAAAAATGAATTAGGTATGCTTTGGCCTTCAAAGATTTTATAGTTTTAAACTACAAGAAGGAAAATAGACAATCTGAAGTTATAAACTCAAAACATACCCACTGACCAACAAGTTGATTCCTCAGAGACATTCAAATAAGCAAGAATAAAATGACTACCAAGTAGGAAGGTGGTTAGAAGAGGTGGGGTTTGAGGTCGATCTTGTTGGCAAGAAGAAAGGAAGAAAGGAAAAAAAGAGGAAATGATCTGTGTCCCCAAAGGTTCAAGGTGTCCAGGAATAGAACAAAACAGTATGAGTTGGCAAGACATTCTGCATGCTGGAGAAAATCTTGGGAGAGCAGTGAGAATGGAGGAAGAAGAGCTTGAAATTGGTCTGTTTCCACCAGCAAATTTGGCATATAAGGGCAAAGCTCTCAGCCAACATTCTTTTCTTTTATTCTTTCTTTTTTTTTTTTTTTTTTTTTTTTTGTTATTGGGAATTGAACTGAAGACGTCACCCTTGCCAGGAAGGGGCTGTGCCACTGAGACAAGTCCCCATTCCCAGCATTTTTTTTTCCTTCCAACAAATCTTAGATGCACAAAAATATTTGCTGAAGAAATGAAGGTGTCTCAGGCACTTTCCTCATTTCTGGAACAAAATACCTGACCGCTACAACATAGACAGGTTTTACTTTGGCTCCCATTGTTAGTCCTAGTTTGAGAAACCCAAAGTATAAATGATTTAAAGAGCAAAATAAAAGAGCCATGGTAGGAAAAGGAGATGGGAAGGGACTGTGGGGATGGCGGGTAAAGGGAGGGTAGATTGGAGTAATAATGATCAGGAAATGATAGTGCCCGTACCAATTCCCCAAGGTGAATATGATTATTATGTATTATAGACATAATCTAATAAAAAAGCCAGAAGAATAAAATATTTTATATATGTTTTAATGTTTATGCTTCAAGTGCCATAACTTGAGTCATAAACGTTTTATAAATTTACTGAAGCCTACAGTGCCTGCAAGGTTTACAGCAGTGTGCGGGAATATCCCTGGCCTTTACATTTCACTCTCGCTCAGGCTCGCCCATGGCAACTTCCAGTCCTCAAATTCCATTCCTGGTTATTATGCTATCCAAGTGCACCACATCCTATCTGTTATACTGTATTTATACTTTTTCTGTGTTTTGATATAGTTAGATACACAGACATTTATTGCTGCACCACAATTGCCGTAGTGCCCAGTGCAGTGACCCACTGTACAGGTTTGGAGCTTGGGAGAAATTGGCTGCACCAGAGCCTAGCGGTTAGTGGGCTGCCCCACCTGGCTCATGTGTGTGTGTGTGTACTCTCTCATTCCAGGATGTTCGTACGATGATTAAATCATCCAGAAACAAATCTTCCAGAAATATCCTTGTCACTAAGTGATGCAGTCTGTATCCAAGTCCCTTCCAGGTCTCTCATTCCAGCCTATCTGACCTGTGTACCACCACCTGTCAGTCAGTAGGTGTTAATAGTGCCTTATGGCTGAGCTCCTGCAACAGTGTCCCAACTACTCCAGCCTCTTCCATTTCATTGTCAGCGACTGGCCACCATGTTGTCCCTGCCCTTAAGCTCATCAATGGTTTCACATTATTCTTGTGGTAAGGATGGAATTCTGTAACACGGTTTACCACCTCCAAATGGTCCAGCCTCTGTTTCCCTCCAGACTTCCATTTCACCTGGCTGCTCTCCCTCTCTCCCTGTTTATCATTCTGACCTGCAGTCCCACCCCTGTGCGGTCCTCTGTCCCTGGCTACTGTGAGGTTTCAGTATGATGTGCTTTCTTTTAGGCCTGGAAAATTCTTCCCTCTCACTGCACCATCTTAACTGGTCCTCCTCTTCAGACCGAAGTTCAACTACCCGTCTCCATGCAAGCCTTCCCCAAGCATTGTAACAGGAGAAAAAATGACACAATAGCTATCATTTAGGGAGTGCTTACTATGATTTAGGTACTTTTAAGAGTCTTACATGCATGTATTCATTATCATTGCAACTGTATGCAAAGCTGACTATGTCAGTAGCCCGAAATATAGGCTTTTATCACCACTATGCATCTTTTTTTTCAGCACTGTGGCTTAATTAAAATTTTATCTTGATCAGAGCCACCATCTGCTGTATGTTTGCCTTCTTCACTGGCTCAGGCTAACAGAGATGTAATGCCTATGTGATGTTTCCAAACTTTGGAGAACATATAAAAAGCAACTGGAAAGTGAACAAGACAACTAAAAGCCCTGGAAAGTGAACAAGGCAGATGGAAACTGGGCAGAAGCCTCACTTGGGAGAAGGAAATGCCATTGAATGAGCTACTGCAGCAGTGTTTAAAATGAAAACTACCCGAAAGCAGGCTCAAATACAAAGAAACTGAGTGGTCACAGTGCAGAAAAAGTCTGCAGTCTTGACAGCTGGAAGAACTAGAGGACAGAGACGGGAGCTACCACAGAGGTTAGGAGTGAGGGGAAACATCTGGAACATAAATTCTGCACAAAGACATAGTTCTCATCTCTAGTTGGGCCTGAAACAGACACGTGCAAAACTAAATCTTAACTGAATGAAAATTAAAATCGCTACTGTTAACTGTGAACTCAGAAAAGTTTGAGGCTATGTTTACTGTTTATAAAATTCAAAATTAGTACTTAATAGAGATTCATAACAAAATTCAAGGTTACTGCAATATTCCATTCACAATATTCTATATACAGTAAAAATTACTAGATATACAAAGAAGAAAGAAGTTTTCACTTATACTTGAGAGAAGAAATAGTAGAAAAAAGTTATACATTGGGAAGGGAAAAATGTTGAAATTAATAGACAAAATTTCTGAAGTCAGTATTATGATCATGTTCAGGCATGTAAAGGAAAAGACTTGTGGTTAAAAATAAAGGTGTTCTCAATAGAAAAGTAAATTACAAAAGTCCTTTCAATTCTAGGGCAGAAATATGCAACATTTCAAACTGCTGGGTTATTACAGCAGTGGAAGATAACACACGAAGAAGACTGTAAATGTGAAAGTGTACCAACATAAAGAACCCAGGCTGAAAGGAAACAGGCAGAGAGAAAAACAACAATAATCAAATATAATTTTTGTGACCTGTGAGATAAAACAAATAAGTAAACAAATGTGTAATTGGAATCCTAGAAAGGAAGAAGTAATTGACTGGAACAGAAAAAAAAAATCTTTGAAGAAACAAATATGTAGATAAATTCATAGATTTAAAAGGAAAAGTGAATCCCAGGTTCAACAAATATCAATAAAAGTTATCTATCCACATAGAAAACTGCTAACAACCAAAGGAGAGAATGTTGAAATTAGGCTGAGAGAAATGTCACATTCTGTACACAAAAACTACACTGCCTGTGACTTCTTATTAGAAAAAATGAACAGAGAGAAATGATCCATTAAAGTACAGAGAAACTATACAGTCAATTCATCTTTTAAGAATTAAAGTGAGATGCAGGTATTTTCAGATGAAAGAGAACATGAGAGTATCTCCCGAAAACCTATACTATAAAGAATTTCAAAGAATATTTTGGACAGAATGCATGCCATATTGAAATGCAGCTCTTTACTAAAAAACAAACACAAGAAATGATAAATTTGTAAATAAGCATTTAAAAAATTTTTAAAGCACTTTCTTAAGATACATATGATTAGAGTAAGTGTTATAACATTGACTTGTGGGATTGAAAAGTGATATATGTAAAATAACAGGACAGTGTAGAAAAAAGGACTAACGCTGAACAGAAAGTGAACTTATTATGGTTGCAAGGTTTTTTTTTTTAAACACATAATGGCATGACATTAACTCTAAGAAAACAAAAATGTTAAAAAAATTATGCTTTATTTCCTTAGAGTTACTTCTGGAATAACGGCTATTCACAAGAGAGGCAGAGCTAAAAGCCAATAGACAAGTTAATTGGAAATTAAAAAATGAAGTCAAATTAATCCAAAAGAAACCAAGAAAAGAACAAAAAGCTAATAGGATAAACAGCAAATGCATTGTACAATGGCAGACCTGCATCTCCATCCAAATGCAGGCTCCACCTAGACAAGATTATTGCTACTTATCTTCATGTCAATAAACTCAGCTCTATTTCCCTAATCTTGGAAAACCCTGAATATCGCTAAGGAAAACTTTGTGAGTTACTTTGGCTCTTGTTGGGAGACAAACTAATAATCTGTTACTCAGAAAACTAATGATATTTTATAGTTTCATGCTCAATATTTCCTGGGGGCATTCTGACTATCGAAATCAGCTCATATAGTATAGCTTTGGGCTGACTTTTTTCCTACTTCCTTGACCTAAGTAAACTTTTATTCTGATCTGCAGCACTTATCTATGCGGGAGAACTCCGATTCCCCAGCAGAGGCTACATGGACTTGGAAACCACTGTGGTCAGTCAGAGGACTATGCGTAGTAGGACCTGGGCTATCTGCTGACCTCTGTGCTAATACTGGACCAGAATCAATACTTCCAATCACATCCTTAGTTGCTTGCAGTGGTTCCATTCAAGGGGGAACTGTCGTGTGTTTTTCACACTGTTGATTAGGGTACTGCCCATTTCTTTATAGATACATTATCAGTATTAACCTCAATTCCTTCTTTCCTTGAAAGATGAAAAGGAAGAACACTACTAGTAGGGATATAGAGAAGAGAAATTATCTTTTATTTAAAAATTTTTTTCTTATATTAGCTTAAAATTTTAAAAAACTGGAATTTTGATTGGTCAAAGCAGCTAGGTGGACCTTTTAAAAATAGTCAAATAGAAGTATTTATTTGACTGAGCTTATTAGGACTCAGCTCATGTCTAATACATTTGCTGTTATATGAGTGGCATCTCTCTAGGATACAGTCTGGAGTACAGCAGTTAGTCATCAGATATTTGCTGGGAAAGGAAGGAAAGAAGGAAGGAAGGAAGGAAGAGAGGAAAAACAGAGGAAAAGAGTTGGCTTAGCAACACATTGGGTTAGAAACCTAAGAAGCCAAATATAAATATGCTCAAGGATATACTTTTTACTATAAGATGGAGATTCAGTGAGAATTAAACCACAAACGACGGTAAAATAATGGACAGTAAAATAATGTTTTGCTTTTTTCATTTAGCAAAGATTGATGGTAATTAAGATCAGAGAAATATAAATTGTACCTCATGTATTTCTTTTATTAAACATTTTGATCTTTAGGAGAATCTATTTTATTTTTAACACTTAAGCAAACACAAACATGTTCTTACTTTATAAAAAAGCATGCTCTGTTATTCTTAGCTATCAGTCTCTTTAGGAACCCTTTCCACCAGACAATGGAGTTGAAAGCAAGGTATCACCACATATGTTACTCATGGAGGAAATCCCGAGACACTGTATCTTAAATAGAACTTACAGTTGAAATATTGTATAACATTTTCAGAGGGAATGCAATTAAAGACAAACATATAGAAATGTGAGGAGCTCCTGGTAAGTGTATGAATGGAGGACGAGAATGAGAATTAACATGGGCTGGTTTTATTGCTTGGGTTTCCATAGAGGATTTTGCAATAAAATTACAACTTGAAGTATTTGAGCATAATTTAGAGACAACGTGTGATGAAAAGACAGCATAAAGAGCAGGAGTGGAGACAGAAGAGCAAGAGGGAGGAGTCTAGAATTCATCAAGAACACAAATAAATGACAAGGTGAATGAGGAAGCAAATCAGGTGTAAGCCTGGGATCAGAGGCTGGAACAGGAAGACAGGTGGACTTACATTTAATAACCATGTGGAAGCTATTGGAAGTGTTAAAGTCCTACCAACATGCAGAAAGCTTGCAGTGCTCACCGTGTACTGGGTTGATTAGGAGGTGTAGAGGCCACAGAAAAAAAGGTCCACTATGAGGTTATTGCAGAGTGGAGTGATCAAGATGGAAAAATACACAATTCCTTCCTTCATCCCCTCCATCCTGCCAAAGAAATATGAGTTTAACAACTATATGCAAAAATATCATCACAAGAGGGCTGTATTTCAGGAGAGTTGTAGCACCCAGATTGAGCACAGAAATACAGAAAGATGTATCCTATTGCAGAGTAGGAAAAACAGTTGCACTTAGCAGCTCCACCCTTCCCCAAGCTCACAAAGCACCAGGCCCCCTTGGCCTGTGAACACTGTGTGAGGAGAAGGGAGTGACTCTGTCACTGACACGGTCAGTTTACCCTTGGACCTAGGTGTCATGCCCACTTTTTCAGGGACACTTGGAACAGGTCCACCTGCCCACAGACTCGATTAGGAGGTGCAGTCATGACCTCTGCTGTCCGTGGACCCTGCCGGCTTGCCTTCCCAGAATTTCTTGAGAAAGGCTTCCTCTGTAGGAGCCAATTTATAAAAATTGAAAGAGGTGGCCATTTCCTCGGATGCATAGACCCCTGGGCAAGGCTGCAAGGACCATTCAAAGTCAGGGAAATATGACATGATCAGAAAGATAGGAGAGGGCTGGGGCTCTGGTAACTTAACCTAAAGAAATGGAAATCTAGAAATCGCCTGATAGAGAATTAAAAATAATCCTAAAGTAGTTCAGTTGAAACCAGGGAAATCATACATTAACAAAATTAGAATTCCAATAAAGATATAGAAACCATTAAAAAGATGGCAGTTTTGAGGTTTAAGAACATAATGACTGAAATGAAAAAAATTCAGTAGCCTCAACAGGAGACTTGATAAAACAGAAGAATCAACAAATGTCTTAATTACTTTTCTCACAGCTGAGACAAGATATCTGACACCCAAAGTTAAAAGAGGAAAGGTTTATTTGGCTCACAGTTTGTGGAGGTTTCAGTCTGTAGCTGGCTCTAAGGCAGGGTGGCACGGAAGAGAGGAAGGGTAGAGGAGAAACATTCCACAGCAAGCAGGCAGGCAGGAGCAAGCAGGGAACGACCACAGCTCTTTCTTTCCCTTGTATTTTATCTATGCTGTGTAGGGTGGGTAGCATTAACACTCTTAGTCCTAATGCCTGGATGCTAGTGTTGCACCATCAATAAATTCCAGTGTCACACACTCTAGACACAGCCACTTCTGAAAAAAAATCCCACCTATGACTGGATGAGGCTTTAAGCCATAAAAATAAGTTTAAAAACAGTTTACTAGAAATTATCCAGTCAGAAACACAACACATGAGAATGAAATGAGAGAAAAAACATAGTGGAAGCATAGAAAAAAACTAGTCTTGCTTTGACACAATAAATATGAACGCCCATAGCTAACATCATACAAAATAATGAAAAACTTAAACCTTTTTCTTAAACTCAAGAACAATATGAGGACACTCATGTTCATCACTTTCATTCCACACTGTCTGGAAGTTTGGTCAGAGCAATTATGCAAGAAAATGAAAATAAAAACAGAAATTGAAAGGAAAAAATAAAATGAAGTATTTCCAGATGATGTCTTATTATGTATAAAACAAACCCACTAGAACTAACATAGATTTGGCTCAATTACAGGATACAAAAATCACCAAACAAGAATCAGTTATATCTCTGTACAACTAACAATGAATTATCCAAAAAGAAAATTTTTTTAAAAATCTCACATTATTATCAAAAGGAATAAAATACTTTGGAACAAACTTAACTGAGGAGATCAAAGACTTGTACGCTGAACTTTATGACACTAATGAAAGAAATTAAATTAAAATGACAGAAATTTTAAAAAATAAATGCAAATGCTTCCTATGTTCTTAGATTGAAAGAATTAATATTGTCAAAGTTTCTGTATTATTTAAAGTGATCTACAGAGTCAGGAAATTTCTACCAAAATTCCAGTGCTTGTGTGTGTGTGTGTGTGTGTGTGTGTGTGTGTGTGTGTGTACATGAGTTTTATTTAACAAAATAGTTTATATGCTTTTAATGTTTAAAACTGAGCACCACCTTTCCTTTCCAGTGAAACTGAAACACACAAACAAAAAAATGGTTTAAAAATAAATGAACAAAATTACAATAGAGAATGTCAGTTCCACATAAGATCCCACAGGTCCTTAGGATCATGTAGCAGAGCTCAAGCCATCGTTGGGAGAGAATTTTATTTTAAAGTAGTATCCTAACCTGTAAGAGTGTCTGTTAAACAGGACAGTTAAACAGAAGTTAAGGAGAAGGACAGTTAAACAGTTAAGGAGAAGCCACGCTGTCAAATACCCATGTAGCCCATCCAATCATCTAGAGCCCACATTTGCTGAGGTCTTAACCCTATTTTTAAATTTTTAAAAAAAATTTTTTACCTTTTCATCCAAGAGAAAGTAGATAGATAGACAGATGTTGGTAAATGTTAACTGTATTTGCATAGAGACACAGTGTAAGCTCAGCTCAATTTGCAGGAAAAGGAGAAAAAAAAAACTCTAACTCTGCACTGCTGCACAAGAGCCCAGCCGACTCCAGCTTCCACTGCAGGGAAGGCAGGAAGCTCTTCTTTTTTCGTACAGAGCACGGTGGTTTTCAGTCCAGAGTTTCTGTTGAGACAGGAAGGGATGAAAATGAATTTAGAATAGAACGTTGTAGAGATTCTTTTCCCATTATATTCTGCTCAAGGCATCTCTACCTCTTCAAAATTAAGTTGAGAACCATGGTGTTTGAGAAAAGAGACCTCAAGAACAGAGAGACTGAGCACGAGGGATGGAGGTGGAGACTGCAGCTCGCTCACAGGGACGAGAGAAAACTGAAGGGATGAAGGCTGGAATCCATCAGCATTCAGTGAGTCCTCGTCATCCTCTTGTTCTTCTTCCCCTTCATCACCATCTTAGTCTTCTTTACCTTCATGATCATCACTTTTTTCATCAATGTCTGTCAGTCCTCCTTTTCCTTCTTCTTTCTCTTCTTTTTCTTCTTTCTCCTTCTTCTTCCTCATCTTCTGAATCTTCTTCATCATCATCCATATCAGGAACCAAGATTCAGTGCAATGAATTTGGTCAAATGCCATCCTTGATGACCTTGCCCAGCTCATCTGCACCTGCATCAGAGCGCTCAGTAACTCAGGTAAAGAAGCTCTTTGCCTCTTCTCTAGGCTTTATTCTGCTTTCGACTTGAATGTCTCACCATATCCTCTGCAGATATTCATTGGATTTCACTGAACTCTGAAGATGGATCGCCACTCAGATGGAATTCTTTAGAGAAGACTTTATATTTTTTTTGAGAAGACTTTATTTTTAAAGCAAGGATTTTCATCAAAATAAAGATCTATTCTGTTACCTGATTTTGTATCTTCAAATTCTGTCACTTTAACTCTCACCAAATAATGTAGTGCATCATCTTCCTCCCAGGCATTGCAGACCTTTGTGGATGGTTAACAAATGTCGTTACCCAAAGCTTGGGATTTTGGCAATCAACTCTGAGCTCTTTGATTACCATCATTACATTTCTGTTCTACTTTAAATATCTTCTCACTGGCTTTTTCCATTATGTCTGTGTATCTCATTTTGTACTTTATCAGCATGTTTGATTGCTTCTTGTTCATTTTCTCTTGGGCAAACCCCAGCAAGGCTGATTGTTATAGTCAGAGGTTGTGAGGAGAACAATTAGAATCAGGACATGGAGTTTATAATATTATTTTTATAATGGTCACCCGGTCATTTTTATAATATAACACAAGAAAATGCAGGAAATCTATCCGCAACACCAAAGGCATAGAATATTTAGTCAAGAGCCTAAATCCCACAGCAATGTCCCACATGAGTCCAGATAAAAACCCAGAGCTCAGGACAATGCCTCCCAGAAGTCCAACTGGAGGTCCGAGCCCACAAGAAGGACTCAAGCCAGTCTCTTTTATAGATCCGTGCAGGGAAGGCCCAAAGGTCAGTGGTATAAGCCAGAAAGTCCATGCCAGCGGGATGAAGAAGCTGTGCTGGTGGGATGAGGATTTTACGCTGGATCCGAGAAGTCACACTAACAACAAAGACCAGGGCTGTCCTGAAAGGCACCACAGCCAGCCTCAGCAACACGGAGGCCCCGAGCTCCTCCAACAATAAGCATAGTCGGGTACATGCCAGGAAGCAGCGTGACGAGTTCATCCTAGAGACCAAGCAGCACACGTCTTCCCCTCCAGAGCCAGGAAGCAATGCTCGATGTGAGGACCAGAGCTCCTCCAGGAGAACCAACAGCTCAGACAGCAGCTCATAGGAGAACCCCCAATGCCTCAAAGCAACAATGCATTAAGGCATCAATGCATTAATGCCCTCCTCTTTCGCCACCTATTTATCCTGGCAACTGGAGCATCTTCACTCAGTGCCATGCTGATGTAATCCAGCTGGCGTTAAGCTGACCACCAGTTCTTAATCCATAACACTGATGCATCTGATGATCTTGGGGCACAGGGCTGTCTGGATTTCTTAGTTTTAGGGATGAACAGAAATAAGCAAATGGTGCCATGACATGAGGAAGGTCCATCAGCACAGGAAGCAGCTCAGGAATTCTAATGTGGGGTTCCTCCTACATAAATAGAAAAAATTCTAGCATTCATATGGAACCACAAAAGACCCTGGCTATCCAAAATAATTTTGACCTAAAATAGAGATAAAGGTATTACAGTTTCTGATTTCAAAATATGTAACAAATCTATAGTACTGACATAATAATAGATGTATAGGCCAAAAAGCAAAACAGAGGGACAGAAATAAACACATTTAAATATAATCAACTGATCCTTAATATGTGTCCCAAGCATACACAATGGGAAAGGATCATTTTTTAAAAATGATATTGGAAATATCCATAAGCAGAAGAATGCAGAAGAAGACTCTTGCACCATACATGAAACCTATTCAAAATCGATTAAAGATTTAAATATAAGACCTGACAAGGCACAACCCTCGGAAAGGAAAAAGGGAAAATGCTTCTGGCTATTTGCCTTGACAATGGTTTTTGTCATTGTTGTTTGTTTTTGTGGCGCCTGAGATTGAATCTAGGGCCTCACGTCATGCATGCTAGACGAACACTCCACTACTGAGCTACAACCTCAGCCCCTTAATAGTGCTGTTTTGCATATGACACTAAAAACCTCAAATAATAAAGCAAAGATAAGTAAGGAGGATTACGTCAAAGAACCTTTAGAAAACAAGGAAAACAATTTAAAAAATGAAAAATAACCTACAGAGTGGGAGAAAGTATTTGTAGCTCCATGTGTGACAGGGGATCAATATAAGCAGAAATAAGGAACTTTCTACAACTCAACAACAACAACAACAAAAAAAACCTGATTTAAAGATGGGCAAATAACCTGACAAAGATTGTAATCAAAATTGGAACAGGAAAATGCCAACAGGTGCATGAACAGGTACTCAGGTACAGGCATAAACAGGTATTACTAACTTGGGGAAAAGCAAATTGAAATAGCAATAGGAGATCACCTCTATTCCAGTTCAGATGGCTGGCCATCAAAAAGAGTAAAGATAAAAGATGTTGGCCAGGACGTGCAAAAAGGAAACTTTGTACACTATTAGTGGGAAAATAAATCAAGGCAGTCACTATGGAAAACAATATAAAGGTTCCTCAAAAAAGTTAAAAATAGAACCAGCATGTGGTCTAACAATTTCATTTCTGGGAATACATCCAAAGGATTTGGAATCAGGATCTTGAAGAGCTATTTGCATTCCCATGATCATAGCAGCGGTTTTTTATAATCCCTAAGACATGCAAGCGGTCTAAGTGACCATTAGCTAGTGAATATAATAAAGAAAATCTGACCTATACACAGAATGGAATATTACTCAGTTTTAAAAATGAAAGAACCCTTCCCTTTTGTGACAACATGGATGTACTTAAAAGATATTATGCTGTATGGAATAAGCCTGATATAAAATGACAAATACAATATGATACTACTTATGTCACATACCTAAAATGGTTAAATTCAGAAGCAGAGAAAAAATGGTGGTTTCTAAGAGCTGAGAAGATGGAGGAATCAGTAGTTATTAGTCAAAAGGTACGAAGTTTTGTTAATACAGAATGAATATGTTTTGAAGATGTACGGTACAACATGGTACCAATAGTTAAAAATGATATTAAATACTTAAATATTTGCTGAAAGTGTGGGTCACCTTAAGTGTGTTTATTACATGATACAATAGCAAATAAAGGGGAGGAAAGAAACATTTGTGAGGGATAAGTTTAAGGCACAGATTGCGGTGATGGCTTCTCAGCTCTGCAATTATCTTCAAATTCATCACATTTTCAGACTGTAAATATGTGCACATCATTTTGTATGTCAGTCACACCTTGATAAATCGGCTTGAAGAAAATGAAGCGGTTATCATGAGGCTAAAGTCCTAAGGAGGAAAACCAGGCATAGACAGATAGTCCTGGAACAGATGCTGTATCATTATGGTTTACCAAACTTTAGGCATTTCCAAGCTTAAGACCCTTTTAAAGGAAAAAAAGAATTTTTTTTTGTGGTTTCTAGTGTTGATGTCATTTATATGCATACAAAAATAAAAGAAAGAATGTATTGCTCATTTTATGGCTTAGACAAAGTTGATCAAGATTAAATTTTAAAAAAATATTATTGCAGTAAAAGACACATTGGCATTAATTTCCCTCAAGAACACTCCTCCTCATCTTGAACATGCTTATCCTCCCTTCACTCTAGCCACTTCCTGGAGCAGTTCTGAACTCCTCCTTATGAGATGTGATTAAAAACAGTACAGTGAATCCTGCTTCTGTGTGTCGTCTATCAGAAAGGCAGCGTGTAAAAACATTACAGTGTGTTCTCACTTACCTTACTCATGGGTCTGGCAATGTGTGACTTCTGGCCCTTCCCCAAAGTCAAAATGACCATGAACGGTAAATGTTTTGAATCCGTTCAGGAAACTGAAGCAGCCAGGACAGCATAACGAAAGACACACCAAAATGAGGACTGCCAGAGCTGCTTTAAAAGCTAACAACAATGACAGGACAAGCGTGTTGGAAGCGAAGAGGGGGATTTTGGGGATGATTAATGGCAATGTGTCTTTTACTATAATAAGTAAAAAAGAATCACTAAATATTGACTGTTTTTCAATCACACTTCATGTGTATTCAAAACAGTGTAATACTATTAAACAAAAATAAAATTACAAAACCTCTAAATTTAAATGAAACAAAATAGTTAAGCTGAAAGGTTTTCACACCTACTCTGACAGGGCTCCTTAGAGTCTGATTTAGCTCTTAGTCATTCATTTTATTTTTCTGTCACAGGTTTTCTATTTGCATTGCTGCAAACCTTTTTTCCTATGAAATGCCTCAATGTCCTTTGGCTTTCACTTGACGTGAACACATCACTTATTCATTAACATTGTTTCTATTTTTTACTAACTCATGACAACTGAGTGGTACTCTGTGAGACCGATATTTTTTAGATACAAGTGCAGTTGCACATGGTGGTGCAGTTTGAGGCCAGTCTGGCTCAAAAAGATAATAAATAAATAAAATAAACAAAACAAGTGCAAATGCAAACATTTCATATGTCCTAAAGGTTTTTACTGGCTCAAACCTTTAAAAAAATTTGAGCCAATATAGAACTCAAATGGAAAGTAAGGTTATTATACTGTAGGATGTCTAAGAATTTGTGGGTCTCTGGGATTCCACAGAGAAACACGGTGCTGTAGAAAGACTTAGCCCACAGCTTTCTGAGAGCTGATCCTTTCAGCCTCTGCTGCATAAGTGGCCATGTCCTGTGCCTTATCACCCACTGGACTTCTTCCACACCCTATCTTCTGGCCTCCTATTCTTGCCACTGTGGGTTGGGTCAGGAAGGGAGGGTGCTCTTGAGTTAAGGGTATGCAATTCACTGACTGGTTGGGAGCCAGAAATTTTTGGTGGTAAAAAGAGATGTTGGCTGCATTTCTACCCTTTCACTTCTCTCCCTGAAGTACGGGGAGAAGTTTCCAGCTGACGTCACACATGAACGCAGAAGATGAGGCTGAATGGGGGCTGGAGAGGCGTTGCTCATGAGCAAAGTGAAGTTACTGGGTGGTCAACACTACAAGTGTGTCGAGTCATTCTCCAGTTCTTGATTTCAATAAGCCAGATGAAGTTAACTGAGAAAAAGTGTAAAACTAATTGCTCCAAGATTGGAAATTCAGTCTTTTCAGTTAGAAAACCAACTCTTCCTAATTATTCTACTCTCTTTTTATTTGCTCCATTCTAAGAAACCACAAAAAGATAATGAGGAAGGTGAACACGTGTTTCCACCAACCAATGAAATTCTTTTTGCATCTCATTAAGTGTAACCAAGCTTACAAAATAATCCCTGATGTAATTTGAGAGACCTAGAGTTTAATGCTGTAATTCATATACCCCACCGGAGTGATGAATTTGCTGTCATGTTTTTCAAAAACACATGGCCTCACAATGAGGGAGAGTTTTCCAGAGAAGAATTAGGAGATGAGTTAAAGAACACTTGGTGGCAACATCACCTGTCACTGGGTGTTCCTTCAAGCCTCACTTTCTTTGTAAATTGATTAGAATACTCTTTCACTACCCACCTCTGAAGATTCCCAGATCAAATGGGAAGTGGATTTAAAAAGCCTTTCTAGTCTATGAATGCATATTATATGAAGTAGTAGCAAAGGCAAGCAGAGATACTGAAATGGCACCAGGATTTGGAGGCAGATTTATTTATGTTGAGAGGCACTGATCAGGATCATTTCTAGTAAATCAGGCCCCAATCCCTGATGTTTTAGTGCTTATATGAGATAAACAGGCAGGACATACAGAGACAGAATGGCTTGTCAATTGGGTTAACAATGTGTATCATTGGGTTAACATCTGATAACAATGTGTATCATAGTGTATCATAGTGACCAACTATGTAACACAGTGACCAGCCGTTTCTAAGAGACAGAAGCAACCGGAACTGGAACAGGAACTGTTACCTGGGCAACCAACAAACTGAAATATGCTGGCTTGGGAGGGGGCTATAAGATGGCTTATTATTTTCCGTTGGCAGTCATGTAAGAGCATAATGAAGCTGCCTGAGCTACCTAGCAACTGCCACTTCAGGTCTCCTGGGATCAGTTCCCTGTGCAGGATTTAAAGGCATTCCCCTCTTATTTTGTGCAGCCTATATAGTTTATAACATGAAAATAGCTCTCTATTTTATGGGCCCTGCTGAAAGTTTATGGGAGTAATTAGTTTTAGCGATAATAAAGGCCATTATCCAAAGTCTTTCACTTCACAAGTTTAGAGTGTTTATACAAACTGAATTTTTACTAGAACCTAGAGTGGAAGCGAGTGATCATAGCTCAAAAGAGGAGAGAACAAGAACACTCAAAGCATGTTGGACTTCTTTGTGATTCTGAAATATATATGATTCAAAGAACCAAAGAACACCATGGTCCTTGCATGTCTTCCTCTGAACAGCACACAGTTTGAGGCAAGATTTGTTAGGGTAGACTGATGTTTAGATAAGTTCCTCTTTGGGAAGGATGGTCAGTGCTAAGAGGAGCAGCAGCTTTGAAGTCAGACAAATCTCTCACATGGCAATCATAGCAGTGAAACGGTAGAGGCTGCTTGCTGGGATCTTAGATGTGAAAACTGAGCCTTGAAACTGAAGCTGAAAACTAAGGTATATGTGGAGAGTTCTGATAGAACTTTTGTGTTATCATTTGAACAAATGTAGGTGAACCGCCTGGATTTGTATAACTCTGCTAAATATTAATTCCATCCTCAACTCTAAGATAATTCGATGTATACTTTCAGCATCATTTTTTCTAGAATTCATTCCTGTGCTATGTGCAGGGTTCTGTAGCACAGAGCGCCTTTGTGTGGATAACAAGATTGTGCCTGCTCCACATGGAAAAGAACGAGAAAGCATTTGTTCTCCTGGGTCAAGGCAGGGCACACAGCTGGCCTTGGGTAGGTCCCTGTTTACAGGTGCTGATGGTTCAAACTCAGAGCAAAAGCCTGCCCACCCGTGAATCCTAGCTTATTTTAATTTAGGGAAATAGGCAAAGTAACAGTGTCATTTTGTTTCTTTAGTAAATGCTTTTAGAAACTTAAAGTAGAGGTTCTTAAGAAGGGGCCTAAATGAACTGGAAAGACATCTGAAAATTGGGTTGCAAAATCCTTAACTCCCCTCGCCCCAGATTCCTGTATGGGATGTCTGAGGTGAGAGTGGACACCTGCATCTTAAACATGATCCCTGGCGTACAGTGACGCTCAGTCTTGCATTCATTGGTTATATTCCTCGGCAGATTTTTGAGATGATCATGTACCTCTCTTTCCACTCCTCACTGATTTTTATTGGTTCTTTTACTATACAGTTAATGTTGCTTTTTGAGATGAATTTACTCCATTGTTAGGGCTCAGTCATTTCTCCTGGTTTAGAATTCTTTTGCCATTTTGTCTTGGTCATGCAGCATGTATCACCATGCTTGTTATGAACTTGTCTTATCTCCCAACACAAAAACCCTAAAAGGCGGAAACTATGACCCCAAAGTCACCCACTAGGAACACTGGATCCCCTTCTATCTGAAGATATGTTTTGCTTAGCATGTAAAACTTTCAAAACTTTTAAAACACTTGCTACCTTTCAAAAAAGCAGGCTATATTCCCTTTAACCCCCTAAATATAGTGACTACTGTGCAATGATATTTCAGTTGATATCTCCGAAGACCCACAGACAGAGGTCCTGCATTTCTGCTTCGCTTCTATAGACTGGAACTGGGCAGCAATTTCCTTTTTCAAATGGGATTGAGATCTTCGATTCACTCCATTCCCCCACACCCACCATCTATAATGAGCTATTTCACTGTTAAGCTTTTCTTCTTAGCACCTATTAGGCATTTGAATGCATAACCCTATTAAAGGCTCTTGATTTCCCATAGCATCTGACTTTTTATAGGTGCTTCATAGGCATTTGTGAAATAATAAACAGCTCCAGGAGACATGTGCTTAAGTTTACTTTTTCTTTTAAGCTGTCAGATGTGAGTTCCTAAGAAGAACAAAAGAGTCTATTAGATTTTGTACTGTGACTTTCCTCATCAAGAATTATGGGGTAGTTCTTCATTTTCAGGAGCTTTATCTAAATCTGTACTCATCAGCTGCCAAGAGCTAAGCCTTCCACCTCAGGACAGAGGAAATGATACTAAACATGGGAATTTCAGTGAGCAGGTCACCCTTGTCCATTTTCTCTGACTTTTTGTGCAATAGCCTCTATTCATCAGGGCTTTCAAAGTTAGCTACATGTAACTCTCCACTGGAAAGCCCCTTGGGGAGAAGCTTTTGCCGAGGAATATCCCCTTCTTTTAACTGCCAGAATTGCCTTTTTTTGTAGTAGATATAAATGGAATAGTGATTTTAACAAGACTTCTGAAATACAATCTCATCTCAGCCCTGTCATTAAAATCCCTCACTGTACTCCTTCCCTGGTTCCTCAGTCACAAAGTACTCAAAAATGATCAGAAGCATATAAAATATTTTAAAATGTTATTAATCTTGTATTTACTAATTTTGCTTACCTGCTGTTAATGGAAAATGTGACTAGTTTTTTTTTTAAACTGAGTACAGTGATAATATTGTTTCCCTTAAAATATACTTAGTGAGAAATTGAATATATTGCAAACACAACAAGGAGATTACAGTCTTGATGGAATGAAGATATGTCAGAAATAGTAAGGTTGCTATGGGTTTGGCCTTTGCTTGGAAAACAATGAATTTCAAAATAAAGTTTCGAACACTGCCCATCTCTTCAGCCTCTGCTCCCATCATTTTCTTTTCTCATTTTTCATTGCACATCCTAATATGACTGCCTTAGTTACTTTTTTTTATTACTGAGACAAGATATGCAACACCCAAATTTGAAAGAGGAAATACCTATTGTGGCTCACAGTTAGTACAGGTTTCAGTACACAGTCAGCTAGTTCCAGGGCAGAGGGGCGTGGCAGAGGAGAAAATGTTCATGGCAAAGCAGAGCAGGCAGAAGACAGCAGAGCTGCGAAGTAGGAGCTGCAGCAGCAACTGCAAAGCTCTTTCCTTTTACCCTTTACAGGCTGCCAGTGTTTGGGGTGATGCCACCCAAGGTGGGGCATCTTTAATCCTAGCATCCATCATGCTTCCTAGATATAGCCACTTCCAAAAAGTGCATGAGGCTTTGCAGGGGTGAGGGGACCATCTAGATCCAAGCCATAAAGATGACAGAAACGTTTCATGCTCCTGAAATATACTGGGGGACTCGATCTTTCCCCAGTGGCTTCATGTGTGTTGGGTCCTCTCGTTGGAGACCTTCCCTCTGCTAGGTACTGTAAGGTTCTAATCAGACCTGACTCCTCCAACCACCAAACTGCTTGCCTATTCTCAGTAGAGAACTCAGCTCAGCACCATAGCTGTCATGGGCAAGCACAGAGAGAAGATAGATAGGACAAAGAATCTTGCAGGTCCTGGAGACATCTGGTGGCATCTGGAGACACCTGAGAATTCACACTTCAAGGACACTGCCCACTGAGGTACAAGACTGCCTGAGAACTTTGATCATAGACATTGATTAACACCTTCCTGCCTAAGAAGGAAGGACTTCTCTTTGTTCCTGGAAGATGGCCTTATTACCCTCTGCCTGCCTGTACCCAAGCGCAGTAAATTCCATGCTAATGTTGCATTTACACAACCTGGTGGTTTCTGCTGGTTGCCCCTGTCTGTTGCAGGTACATCCCTGGCTCACGCTCCCTTCTCAGCCTTTTCAATGCTCATCTAACTTGCGAGACGGAGCCTTCCCACCCTTCAGCTGCAGCTGCTCTGCCTCCACCTCAAAGAAGATCGTGTGGACCACCCTCTATAGTTTAGGTCTTGTCTCCTATTTCTTACGACAGCATCCTATGTCTTTCTTCCCTAACTCTAGCATAAACTGTAATTTTAATATATTTCTTCTCTTCATTAGCATATGTCTCTTTCAATAGATTCTGAATTCCTCAAGGACAAAGCCCTTGTGTCCTGCTCATTGCTGTATCTCCAGTGACCAGGAGACCACTGCACATGCATAGACCCTCAGGAGATGAATAAATATTGGCAAGCGCATGACTGTTCTTCCTACTTAGATCTCAGTGAATTCCTGCTCATTTTCCAGGGTCTATAAGGCCCAAAAGTTATTTCTCTGAGTAGACTTCTCACATCCTTCCCAATAAAGACAATGTGGTTACTCTGTTCTTTGAGTCCAAAAATCGTCATCTGCATACCAACAATGTAAGATACTGATGCCACAGAGCGTGAGCTGCCTGAATACCCAGCACTAGCCCCACATACACATCGTGATCAATCATTCATCCTTTTCTACCTACAAAGCTACTCACGTCAAGAGAAGACATCCCCTTTTAATGACTTTAATTGAATCTGTAGATGAATGGGGTAAGAATTGAGGAGAGAGAGCAAAGACAATGTGAAAATAGCTCCAGCATTAGTGTTGGTGGAACATTCTAGCTAATTCTTCGTCACTTGTACATCCATCCATCAAAGATTCATGACTACAGTTTCTGTCTGCAGACTAAAACAAACTTCACCATCTAGTGGTGGAATCTCTGAACTGCAGACCTATGTCGGTTATTCTTTCCCCCACCGTACTCCTCCCCACCTCCAGCCTCTGCAGTATTATGGACCATCTCTTAGATGCCAATAATTAAGCCAGACAAACCTAGGTCCACATCTAGCCATTCACACATTGCTTGCTTCTAGAGGAAATCACGTTGGTTGGAGCTTTGGTGCTGGTATTTTGGTGTTGACACGTTTAGATAAGCAGACCCACACGCATAGAGGTCAGGATCTTTGGTGCAAAGGTCAAACATCTGAGACCTCTTTTATGTTTCTTTTGTCCTTGCTTCTGTAACTACAAAAAGTGTGTAGAAGTTGGAGGGATTTAAGAACCAAAAGTTAAACACACACACATGAATGTCCCACATAGACTTGGGGATATCCTGGGGTAGCCTTTGATCTGATGACAGGGATTCCATTTGTGGATTTCAACAGATGGTTAGAGCTGAGAAGTGGCTGTCTCTTTACACCTAACTACTTTGTCTGGCCCCATATGCTTTCCCGTTCACTAATTCATTTTGAGATAGACATTTGTTGAATTTGATTCTCCACATTTATTCTTAAGGAAGGACATCATCAAATGTTTGTAACCATTTTTCCAAGAAGGCTCTTTTCTTTTTCCATCAGGAGCAATTATAACTACACAATTATCAAGGGGATAATACACATCTTTATGACCCTTAGATGAAAAGCAGTTTATTTTGCTGGGTTTCTGTCTCTCTTAAAAATATAATCTCCTGCTCAAGTCCTCATATGTGCTTATTTTTCCTTCCCTTTTTGCTTGAGAAAAGGTTACAGTTGTTAACTCTTCCTTCCTTTTGTGTCTGTATTAGATACTTCCTGACTTCCTGCCTGCCAGGACCTCTGCTTCATGCAAGGGTGTAGCTTAGAAGGCAACATACAAATAAGTGTCCTTCATCGAACTGGTGACAAAGACACTATAAAAAATCATGTTGCCAGCATCATGTCACGTGAACTCTGGACCTAATATCGGGGTGGAAATAGGGTCAGAGGGGAATCTCTGTTGAAAGTGACATCGAAGCTTAGAACTCAGGAGGACAATTAGCCAAGGGTCAAAAATCCTTCATAAAGAGTTAGAAAAATTTTGGGCATATAAAAACATTCAGCACTGCCTGTGAGATTTGTCAAGTGGCCTGGCTTTATTCTGAGAGAAGTGGGGAAAGCTGGAGCTTATGCCCAAGGAAGGGAGTGTTCAGATGGGTATTTTCAGAAAACCACTGTATTCAGAGCTCCATTTTAAGAGCCTTGACTGACAGTGGGTGTGCTAGTTTATTTGGACACTTCCTAGTTGGCATTTGCAAGGTCAAATGTGTTGCGAAGGATGCCGGCAGAGGTGCCCTCAGCATCAAGACACAGATCTGACAGCTGTTGCCCTGCCCCTCTGGCCTCTCCTATTTTGTCTGTATAATTCTTGTTTTTCCGGGTCTCCTTTCCTTGTAGTTTTCTCTCCCTACTTTCCACGAATTTCAGGCATCTTCCTGGAGCTGTTGTGGCTTTGTTGTTGCCTGGAGAACCACAGCTACTAGGTCATGAACCCTTCCACCCACCCTAGGGATTCGTTCTGCTCAAAAGTTAGCTTCTAAGCCTAGTTGGAAGGATTCAGTGTGAAGCAAAATGTCAAAAAGCATTTCCTTGGAGTCCTGGCACTGGAAGGTCTTTATCTTGTTCCATGTGCTTGATTCCCAGCTAGTAAAGAGCCCAAACTTCTGCCTACATGTCCTCTTTCTCAGCTCCTAGCAATGCCCTGAGAGGTAAGGACTTGAGAGCAGACGATGCTTAGGTTGTTATCAAGCCCTGTGTCTTCCAGGAATTGATAAATCTCCTCTTGAAAAGACCTGGTGCAGTTATTGGATATACTGGGGTTCTGGCTTGCATAGTGACCGTCATGAGCTCTACGGACTCAGCACACATTTCACTACTTGGGTCCTGGTTTCATTGTCTACAAATAATAATAATAACCCCAGTTATGCTTACTTCACAAGGTTATTTTAAAGAGGGAGAAATGACCCTATAGATAATTCAATCATTTACAAAATGCTTATTGATTATTCAGCCACTGGGGGATGAGAGCCTTTGTTAAACTGTGATATGCTACACGACTATGACACTGTCATTTGCAGAAAATTCACTCTCACCTGTGTCAAAGTGGGTGTATTTGTTTTGTTTCCCTTGCCTGTCTGGCCTCCAGGTACAAGCAATAGCTAGGTACTTGAATACTGTCTGGCCATAAGCATGCAAGGTGAAACTTAATAAATAGAAAATATCAACAGTATCGATCTGTGGTAACAAAGCCTCTGTGTATTTGGAAGCTTCATTAAGTCTCACACCAGAAGGCTCTGCATAATAGGATGGTTCATTGTAGTTTTCATATTACTCCAGTATTGACAAATAGGGCCCTAAACAAGGAGAGCCTGGAAACACTGGACCAATGCACTCCCTGCTTCCCTACTAATCCCTAGAGTTTCTTAATAGTCAAAACTGGCCCACTTACCAAGGACTCCTCAGCTTTCTCCTCTCTTCCTTTCCAGCTTTTGTGAACAAAAATTTTAGAAAGGAGAGGAGACAAGAAGAGGGGATTAAGATCTCAATGGGAAACAGATGGGACCTTCAATTTAGAACAATTTAGGAAGGTTTATTTACAAAGAGGAAACACAGAAATCATGTGGTCACTCATGGGTAGTAACAGCTGAGCTGTCACTACCCTAGGCTCAAAAGGATGAGGGGGACAGCATCCTCATCCAGAAGGGCAGAGCCATCTTGAGAACTTCTGGACATAGCTATCAGTGGTTGGGCAAAATATCATGGTAGTCCTAATGTAGAAGTGCAGGACAGTCAGAAAGAAAGGTAAAAATAGTTATTTTAAAGACAGACTTACCTAGGCTTGAGTACAGAATGTGTTGGGAAGAAGGAGCAAAAGAGAAAAAAGGGAATTTGTGTATTTGGGACTTGGTCAACAGGGTGAATGATGATGTCATTACTTTCCATTGATAATATGATAAGGGCTGGGGTTGTGTTGGAGGATCTACATTCAATTCGAGACCTCCTAGGTTAAGAGATATATGGCATCTACATTGCAAAAGAAAGACCTCATCTGGAAATATAGAACTGTACTACATGCAAAAAGTGAACGTTACATATAGTAAAGGCTATCATGTAGGATGTTCAAGGCCCTGTGAAATCAGATACTTAGAAAATAAAGAAACCAGTCCTTAGCACTTTGAAAATTTTCTTTGATACCACTCTGGAATTATGGCAACTCCTGAAAGAGATGATAAATAGCTTAATGTGGTCAGGTGCTAATTATTGTACATAAACATAGTTTTCTAAAAGTTATTTTGTAGTAGAAAAAATTGAGGGCCAGATAAGTGAAATATAGTACATTCATCATTTTTTCATCACTGGGACAAAATATGCTATACCTACAATTTAAAGAAGAAGGCATTAATGTGACTGACAAGTCCACAGCTGGCTGGCTCTGAGGAATAATGGCACAGTGGAAGAGCATGGTGCATGGATGTTGCCCAACCTTCTTGATGGCAGCCAGGAAACTGAGAGGAAATGGAGAAGATGGGACAAGAATACACTTTCCAGGTTATGCTCTCTGTTATGGTTTATGTTTGGATGTCCCTCAACAGCCTCATGCACTCAAAGGTGGAGATTTTGAAAAGTGATTGGATTATGGGAGATAGGTATGAAGAGGAAGATCACTGGAATCATGATCTTGCAAGGAGTATCTCCCTTTCTGGTTCCTCTCTTCTTGTTCTCTACTTTCTGAATGAGATTTGCAGCCTTCCTTTACCCAGGCCTTTCCCTTCTGGGAAAACTGAAAACTTTCCAAGTAAGCTATTTGATCCTCATTTCCAGTACAACCTTTTCTGAAAGAGGTTTCTGTTCCAGAGTTTGAACACTGGCTGAACACCACCCTTAATCTCAGGCTCCTGCAGAGTCTCGGGATATATGAAAAATGTAGACAAATTTCCCTTTGTGGTCTGGAATCTAACTGCCAATAGAGTCTTTGTTCCCAATTAATATCTTTTAAGCTTGGTATTTACCAGATCCATTACTGTCAGCATTCTGGTCTTCTGATCTCTGAAGAGAATCTCCCCTCAAGTTTAACTTGCAGCATTATAGAGCTACTTCTCAAGCTGACATCTTCAAACCTTTCAAATTCCCCTGGTGAATTAGTTTCAAAGGCTTCTGGGACATATGGTCAGGTAGCATCAAATCAATGACCCCACTCCTGGTACCAAAATTCTATTTTAGTCATTTTCTCCTTGCTTGAACAAAACATTCAACACCATAATTGATGAAAGGAGAGGTTTACTGTGGTTCATATTTTGGTCCATTTTTAGCTGACTCCAAGACAGACTGGCATGGCAGAGGGGAATGGCAGAGGAGAAGCAGAAAGGAAGCAGAGTGCAAAAGGAGGTGCTGAGGCTGGGGGAGATGAGCACACATTCCCAGTGTCCTGCCTCTTCTGGCCAGGCCCCTCCTAACAGCAAGCCAGCTTTAAGCCACCATCAACCAATCACCTTCCAAAAGAGCCCCAGCTATGAATGTATAAGTTATTGGGACACATCTAGCTCTAAGCTATAACACTCACAGTGACCCCCCCTCTCTAAACCTCACTTCTGAATATAAGATATTGACAGAAATTTTAGATCTAAATCATAACATATAGTTATAAGGGTTATTATCCGTGCAAGTAATCAAAAGCTCAGTTGAAACTAGAGTAAATAAACAAAGAAACACATTTGCTTAAATCAAGGAAAATATTTGCTTCAGGTGTAGTTTCAGCAACAGACTCAGAAAATGTTAATGAGCTGAGGTGTCTCTGTTTTTCATTTTCCTTTTTCTCTAGCGGTTTATTGGCTTCTCTCTCAGGGTGACTCAGTTTCAGGATAACTAGATGACTATACCAGCTCTAAGCATCACACATTCTTGCCTTCAAATCTAGGGGAAAGTTAACTTTTCCTCAGAATCCCAATTATAGGCCTGAAGCTCTCCCATGGGTGTTCTTAGGTCCTGTTCCCTGCATTCAGAGGGGTTGGTCCTGCCAGTTGGATTGGGGTGATAAAAGCCTACTGATAAGATTTTTTAGACAAGTGTCAACTCAAACAAAACATCAGGATTTCATAAGATAAAGGAATGTATCTACAAGTGAAAACAGAGTTTACTGTCACCCAGCAAAATGTGCTGAAGACAGACAAATAAAACTCAATAATCTCAGAAGGAAGAAGTCCATCTGAGGTCACCCAGGTTGTTAACATCATGGCCAGAGGTAGATCTCAGGGATTCTATCTACCTTTCTTCTTCTCTAATGCTGATTGGTTGCTTTGTTTCTATAAATATTTCCAGACACTTAAAGCGATCAGAAGCCAGGAGGGGGTCTAAAAGAATAGTAATGGTAAAAAACTGAAGAGAGGTACCAACTCAGGCTCTTTCTCTGACTCAGGGTCACTGGCCAGCCAAAGTCAGAACAGAGAGTAGCAGGGAAAAGGCACTGCCCGGGCTGGCAGTGGGGATGCAGGGGAGTGGAAAAGAGCTGCTGCTAGTCACTGTCCTGGCCTGAGCTCCTTTGGCTTGAGAGAAGTCAGCCCTGAAGGGACATTTAAGACCTGTGAAAAGTTGACCAGCTTTCAGCAGTTTCTAAAAATGTCTTCAGGTCATTATTCGCTGTCAAGTTACTCCATGTGACTTTGTCATTCTTTGCTCTGCCATCTCTGTCACAAAGTTTTTCTAATGTTGTGTTGATTATTTTTAGAATAGCACAGCCCATGAGGGTCATCACTTCCAGCTCATGTTTTGCAAAAGTGAGAAAAGAGAATCAGTGTTCTAAAGAGAGTTAAGAACATAAACTTCCGATCATCACTGACTGCTGGACCTTTGTCTCCCAAATCCTGTCTGTGGATTCTTTTACCACCATATTCCTCTGGATGGTCTCAACAAGGTGCCAAAATGACTTGTCTTGTTAAATAGCCAAATGGTGTCTCAGGAATCAAGAATGTAAGTTGTTTTTGCCTTAGAAATAGAGTGGATTCCCAAGGAGGATTTACAAGTTGGTTTGTGCAAACTCATGACCATAGTTTCCCTAGAAAGATGATTTTGTTCCTTTAAAGTTTCCCCTTCTCCCTCCCCACACCCATGGATTGTGAGATAATGCTTACAACGGTGAAAAGTGGTAGCGTATGATTGTTAATTCCTGTGTCTACTCTTACGGGCTGGGTACTGAAATTGCTCTGGCCCATCCTTAAAGGAAGGCTTTTGGAATCACATCAAGATGCCCACTTTGAGGAAATTTTCTGGCAGTTGGTCTAGCATCCACTCTCTTTGCTTTTTGAATGATGGCTTTAGTTTCTTTCAGGGCTGGCTTCAGGGGCTTGTAATTTGGGCTAACATATAAGAACCCATGCTTAGGGCTACAGATTTGTTTTATTGCACTGCTGTGACCAAATTAAAACTCTTAATAATTTTTACACTTGAACTTATAAGCACAAGCAAATAAATTCCAGTGGGACTTTGGAGTATGTACATGAGCAGAGGACACATGTGATACAAAAAACCTGCTGTCCTTCATGATGCCTCTTTCACACTAAACCCATGAGCACAGAATTCAACTGCACCATGATGGGTGGGGTGCAGCCACACAACTCACAGTAGCTGAATCCGGGGAACCATCAATATGTTTATCAGATGCACGCATAAAGAAAATGTTGTACATATGTACAATAGAGATCTACTTCGCAACAAAGAAGGATAAACTTGAATCATTTTTAGGAGAATAGATGCACCTTGAAACCATAATTCTAAGCAAAATAAATCACACACAGAAAGTTAAATACCAGGTGGTTTCTCTTATTTGAGAAAATTTAAGTATAAAAAATGTAAAGAACAAAATGAAAGATAGATGATAGGAAATGGGATAGACCTTTTGGAGAAAGAAAGGGCATGTAGGGGCGGAGGGAGAGAGCTGGGAGAACAGGGGAGGGGAAATATAAATGACTAAGAAGAGATGCATGTATATGTGCCAGCTCCCTAGGATGAATCTGTTCATTTCTTTTCACAAATAAGTACTAATAAAAAAAGTCACGGCAAGTGCAGAATGAGTGTCACATCTACTACTGAGCACGTGGGGATGCTCTTAACCCCCAGAGCTGTGCTTTCCATCGAACCAAAGTGCTCTTGGAACAAAAGAGGGAGCCAGCTGCAATCTAATAAACACCGGTGACTGAGCATCTCCCCGGCTTCTGTTACGCCCTGAACAGTGGGCCATCCAGCTCCCGTGTAGGCTGAAGATGATGATGTAGAAAGAAGGGGAGAGGGAAGGCAACCCAGGCTATGGTTCCTTTTCCTTTTGGTTTTCCTTGCATGCCAGTGAGCCAAAGGTAGAGAGCTGGGGAGCGCACCATCCAGCCAGAAGCGGAATTAAATGAAACGGTTGAACGGTTGAGTTAGCGCGCATCAGGATTTCCACTGTTCTGGAATGGCTCGTACACACCCATGAGCCACGAAATGCAGACTTAGTGACTCTTCATCCTGTCAACCCTCTTAATTTGCCTCTGAAACTAATATTAAATAATATAGTGAAGAATGGTAAAATTCATGTTAATAACTGTAGATTTTAATTTTTATTAGATTCACATTAAATTGCAAATACATTATCAAATTCCGAGATGAACTGACAGGCCACAGGGAAGCGTCAAGCTTTATACAATATCCTTAATGACACTGCCAGTGCTTTCTGAACCCACATTTCAGTTACACGCAGAGATTCACACTTTACATAGTCATCCATCTCATTCTGGGCTTAGTATTTGACTTCTCGAATTCTACTACTTCGATAGAATAATTTGAACACAATTGGCATTTTAACCCATCTTTAGGGCTAGAGCCACTTTTCTTTCAGATCTTAAATTGTTACTTTCATTTACTATGTATTTTATATAGAACTGTATTAGTCTGTTTAGATTGTCATACTAGCAGAAGAACAGTTTTTTTTCACTGTTTTGGAGCCTGGAAGTCCAGGGCTAAAATACTGACAAGTTGAGTTCCCATGGGTTTTATTTATTCTTGGCTTTCACATAGCCACCTTCTTTCTGGGGCTCGCATGATCTTTTTCTGTGAGTGCCATCCCTGTGTTTCTTCTCTGGGCCCAATGTCTTCTCAATCTGATTAAACTAGCTGAGGTTCTGTCTCACTTAATCTGATCTCAATCTCATTTCTCTCTTTCCAGAGCACGTCTTGAAATGTAGTCAGGGTTTCAGGTAGTAGGGGATACAGTATCACCATGTGAATTTGAATGTAAACACACTTAAACCTGTAATAAAGACTCCCACAACTTTTTTAAATAAGAGTAGCCTTGAAGAAGCATCCCCAGTCACATTGTGCAAAGTTATTGATTTATTAATTCAGCAAATGTTTACTGGGCGTTTACTATGTGTCAATCAATGCACTAGAACCTTAAAATGTAACAATGAAGAATGCAGACAGATACCTGTTGTTATGGCATTTTAGGTTCCAGTGAAAGCGACAGACAAGACTGTAATCAAATAGATACAACCATGACAGACTCTGAGAAATATAAAGAAATCCATAGCACACAGTTTCTCTTATATGAAAAATCTGAAGTGTAAATAATTTAAAGGGCAAAGTACAAGATAATAGGAGACAGGGAGGCACAGAGATCTTTTGCAGGTGGAAAAGAGATGCAAGGTGGGGAGGAGGGAGAAAGGGTGGGGGATAAACAGGTCTGAGATAGTATGTAAATACATCAACTCCTCACGATGAATGTGTTCACCATGCATTACAAACGTACCAATAAAATATATGGCAAATAGAAAAAGCAAAATTAAAAAACAGAAGCATGAATTGTTACCTTTGCAAAAGGAAATACACACAAGGATATGATTGGAAAGTCAGTGGGCAGCACAGGTAGGCAGAGAGGGCCTCCCCAGGCAGGGCGCTTAGCCTGGTAAAAACGTTAAAGAACAGCTTTTAATGCAGACAACTAGGGAGAGGAAAGAGCTCAGCAGAAGAAATAGGAAGCGTAAAGGGCGGGAGTGGGAAAGAGCTTCACCTGCAGAGGACCGCGGCCCAAGGGCACTTAGCTGGAGCGTCCAGCTGAGCTCAGGTGATGCTGCAGCGAGGAAGCCGGAGCAGACCTCCCGTTTCCTGCCCATCGCCGTGGAGGAGGGCGCCCTCTGCTGTTCCACGCGCTTCTTACACCTGATCGGAAAGCAGGCTACAGGAGAGGACAAGAGCCTCTTTAGCCCTTGATCAGAAAATGCAGAGAAGTTTCTCATTCACATCGTCAAATACATAGCAACTTTTTTCTCAGTGAGAGAAGAGGCACGAGGAAGCTCTCAACACGTAGTATGAATGTTCTCAGGAAAGCTGCGTTAGAGATGAAGGAGATAGGTCCTTTTTATTTCAGAATAGTCATTTTATATTTTTTTCTAAAAAGGTATACAGGCTCATTGTCAAACAACTAAGGCAACATATATAAGCAAAAGAAAAGCAGTTTGCTCCACATTTTGTCGTTTAGAAATTACAGTTATTGACAGTCAATGAATGTTACTTTAGGGATCTCTCTGTGCATATACACGCACATACACATTTGAATAAAAATGTCCTCAGTGTAAATCCCCGCACAGGTAAAAACTTATCAAAGCAATTTAAAAGACAGTTTTTTAAATAGGCACGCTTCAGTTTTAGATGACCTGAAATGTCTTGGTGTTACAAAATGGATCAACAAACATTTTGTGCAGAGCAGTCGTGAATATTTAAAGCTCTAAAATGTCTCGCTCACAAAGATTCAGCTCTGGCATTTACAGTGTGAAAGCTGACAGACAATATGCAAACGAACGAATGTGTCTGTGCCACTGTAAATCTTTATTTTCAAAACCAGGGCACAGAGTCGATTTGGCGGGCAGCTGTATTTTGCTGGCCTGGGCTTTACAAGATAGAGAATTGCTGTGCTGATTCTTCCTCCCACCCCACTGCTCTCCAAATTTCCCTTCCATTTTCACTCTGTTAGGACTTCATGTCCACACAAGATTAGTCTTAGCTGTGAAATGAATGAAATATTGTATTCCACAAGTGCACTTTTTATCATAGCTTTTTCCTTCAGAAAATTTTTATTCCCTATTTTGGCCTCTTCTTTAAGTAGGATTGTTAATTTTGTTAAATTGGCTCAAAAGGTTCTATTTCCCAAGATCTGTCATGTTAAAAAAGAAACCTGTTTTTTTTTTTTTTTATCTCCATACTAAATGACAGCCTGGCACGGTGTAATATTTTTGGATCACACGGCTTTGCTCGGAAGTTTGTGCGTTTTCTCCATTGTTCGGGGCACTGAAGTTGCCATGGCAAAGCGCTAAACCCACCTGACTTTTCTCTCTTGAGTGGCTGATTGCTCTTTCTCTGCCTGAATGTCTGAAGGACTTTTTCTTTGTCCTTTACCCTGAACAATTACACTAAAGGGATTTTCAATGGAGATCATTTTGTACCAATTTTTCCCTGACATAATGTGTAGCCTTTCAGTCTGTGAATATCACTTTCCTGTCAGTATATTTTTCTTAAATTATATGTTTCAATAAATTATTTTTGTTTACCATTCTGCTGTATGATGGCAATTGTCCTCGTGTTGGATACTTTTTCTGACTGTGTCTTCTATCATTATTTTATCTGCTTTGTCTTTTCATTCTCTATTTTCTGTGATTCTCCCTGCCACCTTTCTATTCCGTTTCAGCCTCATTTTACTGATTGTTATTTATAATCCATTATCTTTGTAACAGCCTTGTTTGCCTTGCAATTTATATTCTTAAACTGATATTTTCCTTTATCTTAATCAGTCCTTTTAATATTTCCTTGTACAGGTGTTGTTTTTATTACATTCATGTTCTTTTTTTTTTTTTTATCAGTACCAGGGATGGAACTCATGACCTTGCCCACTTGCGGCAGGCACTTAAGCCACTGAGCTAAATCCCCAGCCCCTAAATTCATGTACTTAATAAACTTTTCTTATAATGAATTATTCACAAAGAACCTGTACTACACATTTGGGTTTTCGTTGCATTCTAAGGGGTTCTTGTCTTTTTCTTTACTTGGTGTATCACTCATCTTCATCATAGTAGATTTACTCTTGTTAAACAAGAAGCAGTTTTGTTTATTATGTGCCCAAAGTTATGTAGATCTATTCTCTAAACACCCTTTCTGCTTCATCGGCAATGATTTTGTCTTCTTTTCATCAAAGTATTGGTTAGAGAACTGAATGTAGCTTTCAATGCATTTTTTCAATTAAATAATATTTTTGGAATTCTTAGCATTTTGGTGACTAACTCACTTGAAAGATTATGAATTCAGGGGGTACACCTGCCTTCTGTGGTTGCTACTGATGAAATATCTGCCTTAAAAATAACCATTTCATCAGCTGTAAAAAGAAAATTTTATGAGCTTATTTTATTCTGCTATTTTTACTGGAAAGTCCAACATTGAAACAAGAGCTTGGTGCATTGATTAGAAGGAAACAATCCAGATGATACTTAAAGCTTCTTTGAACTTGACATTCTGAGCCATCACTAATATGACTGCAGGGCTTGACTAATCATTAAAATTACAATAAGGTTAAGAACAGTTGAATAGTAAGAAGCATTGCAAGTTTTAGACCATTAGAGGGCAGATTTTGGCTACAGTTTGAAGTAATTCCATGCCACAGTAGTAGGGAGTTACTATTGTTAAATGAATTCTACTGGAACATGCTTAAATTTTTGCAAAAACCATGAAAACAAAAAGCTGTAAAAGAAATGGAGTTAGGCTGGCAGCCAGTGGTTATTCACTGATAACAAAGTTTTGCTCTTGCGAGGTGTATTCATCTTCAGGTAGGAGCTCAGGTTAGTCTGCTGAAGTTGTCCACATTTAAAAACTCAGAGAACACACTCCAAACCTTGGTCGCTTGTGTTGTTTCCAGTGACTTTCCTGGAGTTGCTGTCACCCAGGACATACATGGTGAAGACCTGAAACAGATATTGTTTCAAGGACTCCTGTGCAGAACTCTCTAAAACTGGGAGCTCTTATCACACTGTATTTTCAGAATTGTGGCCACAAGACACTCAGTGCCATCGAGAACTGAGAGTCCTCACTCCAGCCCCTCTGAAATTCTAAATCACTATTCTGGTTAGTTTTTGCTGGTCCCAGGATAAACTGCTTTACAACAGAGACCAATGAACCTGCCTTTGCAGGTTGTGTTCCGTGTGTTTCTCAGGCTGAGTGTTGCTGCTAAAACTACCATTTGCCAGACACCTGTTCAGCCTGCTGCTTATCAGATTCCTTCTTACATCATGCTGATTACCAAGTTCAAGGCTCTTCCTTACCTCTTGGGCTGTATCCTTGGCCTGGACTCTTTGGCAAGACATTCAATCATGTACCACTAAGGTGTTTAACCCCATGGCTGCTCATCAGTGTACACAGAAAAGTTCTGAACTCAAACAGTCATCCACATCCTGCAGAAGATTTCAGAGAACCATATACAGTCTTCTGTCAGTAACCCAGCAAAAACCTGGGAGTATCTTTACTGAGGCTGCCTTCTGAAAGAAAAGAGCTTTTATTCTCATGAAGACTTAGTTTAGACTATCCCAGAAAACTAAGTTTCTACTTGGGGAGCATTTGGTGTAAGTATTGGCATTATATAATGACAAAAGCAGATTCCACTAACAGACAGCAAGAAGATTCTTGTTCATTTTTGCCCGAGCTGTAAACATTGTGGTAATCAGTGTGGTTATATTTATTTTGAATTAAAATTTTTAGTGCCTCCCGCCCAACGTATTTGAAGACTAGATAAACATTTTCTACCATAGTATAGCTTCCTTGTTTGGATCTCAGCATTGTAGGAAAGGTGTTTTCTCGTGTGTGTGTGTGTGTGTGTGTGTCTGTGTGGTGCTGGAGTTCAAACCTAGGGTCTCATGAATGCTAGGCAAGTGCTCTACCACTGAACCACATTTTTTTACCAAGGAGATATGTAGTCTTATTGTGATTCACCCTGTGGAAAAATAAAGCAGGCCTTGCATTAGGGGAAGAGGTGACATTGCTTGTTTATTCTCTCCGGCTAAAGGGAGCAAATCTTGAATTGCAGGGTTAAAAAAAGAAACATATACAAACTCTCATGGAGGGGAGTCAGCTTCGACCTATAGCTGTATGAAGAGAAGAGGAAACCATTCTTAAATTTATAGATCCCAGGATCTATGCTATCTGATAATTGGCTTTAAATTTTCCTTGTCCTCGCATTGTTTATAAGATGAGAGACTATTTGTTTCCAGCTCAGGGTGTCCTGGGCAAAAGAGAATTAGGATAGGGGCTGTTTCCTTCTGACTATGACAATGCTAAGACAGGGCCACATCCTTGGGACTACGTCTGTGAAGAAAATCTTGCAGAGAGAACCAGGAAGCAGTGGTGAGAGGGTGGTGATCAGCACAGGGGCACAGAGCAATGGGCCAGGGTGAGATATGGCCAGTGATGGCAGGGGTGGAAGGCTTGCACCCTGTGACTATTCCCTGGGGATTTTTAGGCATCAGAAGGAGGAGGAGTAATAAATCGATAAAGTATGCAATTAGAGCTTAGACGAAATTAGTGGGCTGTTGAATTGAGGGATTCTACCGGATGCTAAAGAAATCCAGGAAACTAAGGGGATGCATTGTAGGACCATACTGGTTGGTTGCCCACAGCTGTGTATCTTCTAAAATAAACCCAAGCAAAGAAGGTCAAAATCACTTTACTTGAGCAGTTCAAAAAATTTATATTACCTTATGATTAATTTCTGCCCAGATCTTATAGAAAAGAAAGCATAGCAGGATTGACTGCTAGGCAAATATGCTTTTTGTCTACAGGGAAATGTGTTTACATTTGAAAGAAGAAGGTCATTAAGCCTGAAAAATATAGTTTCCAGGGAAGACCCATGTGCATCTCACAAGGAGCAGCCTATTTTATCTCTTTATTCATTCTAAAATGTGACAGGGGAACCCCCTGTCTTAAATAGGAGTAAATTTAGTGATACAAACTCACATGTATAAAATAAAATATAAATCTCAGGATGGATACAAATGGGTGCAGCATGTACAGTACTTGTGTTTAAATTAAGTGCTCAACATAGGAAGAGACTGATGAATACATGTATGGCATTTGGAATAACTGGAGTCCCATTTGGGAAAAAACTGTTTTTTTCTGATTTTGACCACCCCTTTTTACATGGGTTCCTTAGACATTTATTTAAAATTTTGTTTTTAGATTTTATTAGTATGTTTTAGATATACATAATGATAACATTTGACACAGGGAATCTGTACCCATACATGATATGTCTTGCTTCTTTTTCCCATTCTCTCCTCCTCCTTCCAACTCATCTTTCCCTCTTTATTTGCAGAATTTTGTTTCCATTTTTCCTTCTATTCTTTTTTTCTTGTCCCTTCCTTCCCCGCCACCTCCCTTGTTCTCCTACCTATTTGAACATTTTCTTCTCATTTCCAATATCTATTGCACATTTTGGTTCTTATTTCTCACAGTAGAGAAACAATGAATTATTTAAACATGTGTGTCCAATTTATTTCACTTAACAGTTTGGTCCCAAGGTGCATCCATTTAGCTAGAAATGTCTCAAGCTTATCTTTATGAAAGAGTTGTACTTCATTGTAAAAAAGAAATAAAAACAAAACAAAACCTTCTTTGTTCACTCATCAACTGATGGGCATTTGGGCTGTTTCTAAAATTTAGCTCTTACATACCATGCTGCTATAAATATGGGTGTGCATATATTGCTGTGGTATGAAGCTTTTAATCCTTTCAGGAATATACCCAGAAAGAGAAGAGCTGGATCAAACTCTATGTTTCACTATGCACTAAACTAAAATCAAAATGAATAAAAAAACCTAAATACTAAAATACAAACACTGAAACTTCTGGAAAGTAACATAAGTAGAACATCTTTTTGTTTGTTTTGGTTTTTTAGAGACAAGGTCTCTCTATATAGCTTGGGTTGGCCTTGAACTCACTATGTAGCTCAGGCTGGCCTCCAACTCACAGCCATCCTCCTGCCTCAGCCTTCTGAGTGCTGAGATTACCGATGTGTGCCACCATGCCTGGCCAATAGACAGAACTCATTAAGCCACTAGTGTAGGCAAACTTTATGAACAAAACCCAAAACGCACAGGAAATATCACAAAAAATCAACAACTTGAATCTTATCTTATTAAAAAGCTTTACACAGTGAAAGAAACCACCAGCAAAATAAAAAGAAAACCCACAGTCTTGGAAAACTTTTTTTCCAGCTGTTCTTCAGACAAAAGATGAATATCTAAAAAGAACTCAGAAATATCAGAATCCCCAAATCCAATCCAGTATACACATCTCAGATGAAGAAATACAAACAGCAAGTAAACATATGAAAACTGTTTAACATTGCTGCTTATTCAAGAGATGCAAATTAAAGCACCACTGAGATTCTATCTCACCCCAGAATGAATGGCTATCATTAAGAATCAACCAATAACAAATGTTGGCGAGGCTGTGGGGAAAAAGGAACCCTTCTCCACTGTTGGTGGGAGTATAGACTGGTGCAACCACTGTGGAAATCAGTGTGGAGATTCATAAAAATATTATTCTGTTAATGTCATATGTTGTTACAGTTGGCGAGTGTTTTTGATCTATTAAGAATTTATCCCCTTGTCTTGAGGTAACACATTATCCTCCTTTTGGGAAACAATTTCTATTCTGTTGTGTGCTGACTGAGTTGGACAATAAATCAAGTTTCTTGCCTTCTTCTGGCCAAGGGTGGCTGTCACCTCAACCAGGACAGTCAGAGCCTATTTTAAGGAACTGTGAGTAGAGTACTAGAAGGGAAATTCACTAAGCACCTACTTTGTGCTACTCGGAGGTCCCTGCCCATGGAGCTTTTGTTGTGGCAGTGGGAACAACAGAAGACTGTTAGTATTCCTTCATTTACTGTGGCATTGGTGGTGTCTGTTGGGTGGTTTCTCAGAGTTTCCTAGTCATTTCCTCTCCCAGTCAAGATCGTCAGGTTTCACGCCAACTCTATAAAATCTCCCTAATTTTCGTAAAAATTTCATTTTTTTCTTAATATATTTCAACTCAAAAGAGGAAGTCATTTCAACCTTTGGGTACAGAAAAATCACACAGGGTGGTTAAAAGTACACATCTTCGTGGCCCCTCCATACTAGTTTTCGTTAGCTAATCTGTCCTGGGAGTTGAATGAAGGGACTACAGCAAACATCTATTGCCTTTTGGTTGGTTGACTCTTGGCAGCAGCCTCCACTGTGTTTTTGGTCACACTCCTTAAAGACATTCATGAAAGAGGACATCCAGAACTGCTTCAGAAAGTGTCAAGAATGCTTGCCACTTTGAGGTGAAGGGGAAGGGGAATATTTTGAGGGGCATTAATAGAAATGTGTCCTTTACAATGATAAATTTTTAAAATTTAATCATTCACTGTGTATTGATCATCTTTCATAGAGACACTCTTACCAAGCTCTCATGGTCAATGCCCGGCCTAAGAAGGTACTGGTAGGGCAGTGCTAGAATATTTTTTCTGCAGCACCTTGAGCCTCCGCTAACAGACCTATTCCCTGTCTGCCACCAGATGGGCCACACACTGGGAAATGACAGTGTCATCCACTTAGTCTTAGGAGCTAGTCTAATATTCATTCACCCTGCAGTTTATGGTGACTTTCCTTCTTTTTGTCTTCTGCACTTTCTCCTTCTTGATGTCCTTCATCCAACTCAAGCCCAGTTTGGGGCTTCGTGGTTTAGCACTGGCTTACTACCGTCTCCTGTTGCCTTCCTTTAGTTAAATGCTGCCTCCTCTTGTCTAGCTGGTCAGTAATTTACTATGGCTCCCATCAGGCAACTCTAAGAACAGCAGGGGTCACGCACTGCACCTGGGAAAGGACTTGGCTCTGAGTCCATGTGGTCATGTGGAGAAGCAATGAAGTGAGGACACTTATGAAGCATTTGATTAATACCAGTAATTTGGAGAGTCACTCACCATTACTGGATTCCAGCATTCTATCATGCTGACTTCATCAAGTTTCTGGGAGTATGTCTCTTGTCGGGATTATAAAGAGATTTGATTTTTACCAATGAAGAAAGAAAACAAAGTTGTGCTCTGACATAAAAAAGTTGTGCTCTGAATTTTGTGTGTTGGGCAACAAAAAAAGAGGCAACCAGAGAAAACGACAGAAAGACACAGGGCTACAGATAAGGAAACTTTGTGGTGTAAACAGCCTATTTTGGCATTCCAGATGGGGGTGTACTTCTGTGCTGTCTGCTTGCCTAGTGCTTAGTCACCCAAGTTAAGGCCTTCGTTGGCCTATAAAATGAAGAGGGAAAAAGTCCTTCTGTCCCTGCAAAATCAATGTGTTTTGTCAACTGTAAATGGAGGACAGCAAGAGTTACTCTGAAGAGTTACATGAGATCATGGGGCAGTGATTGGAACTCTACACCCAGAATGCATGAAAATTCTAGCTCTGTTGCTTGTTCTCTGTAGGTCCTTGGAGCAAGTTATTGAACTTGGGACAAAATGAACCAGATGTTCATCTCAAATTTTGTATCTAATAATGGGAATACAAAATACTTACAACACACAGCTGTCTTAAGGATTATTAAGATAATCTATAAAAGTGTATATAAACAAACACATGTGGTATGCACAATGTGCTCAATAAATATTTCATGGATTAGTGGTTAGTGTAGCAGTCCAAAGCAATGTGTAGAAAGATCCAGAACAAATTCTGGCTAATAACAGGTCCTCATTATAGGGCAGCCATTATTAGTAAAGCTTTCTCTGCTTATCTGCTCACGAGTGTGTCTGCCCCCAACTCCTGCCCCAGTTTTAGCCATTCACTGTATGTAATTAGAACTTCAATGAAAATAGCTTTTCAGCCTTTCATGAATGAGAGTAATGTGAATGGGCACTTATCACTTTCTGATACATCGGTGTCAGAAATATGACTTGCTATCATTTTCAATGTTTGTTCTTTAAGTACTGCATCCTGAGGCTTCATACTGTCCATGATTTTAACATCCTCAGGGCTGTATTTGTGCCTTGATTTGCTGAACTTTTAGTGTGTCCCTATCAGATACCAAAACTGGGAATGAATTCCAGTCTGTCTATGAGCTGAATTCCTTTTATATTTAGCACATTTTATTCCTTGTGGGAATAAAATGTGTGTTCTGCTTCAAATTTAATAGACCCACTTGGGAGAGTGAGTGGTACTATGGTTCGAGGAACAGCACAGAGACTCCTGCTTCACCCCCCAATCTTGCATCAGCCACCTTGGAGATCGGGGCCTTCCCAGGCTGAGTCAAATTGGCTCCAAGGCTTTTGGTTGCTTTTGGGACACTAACAACTCCTAGGGTGGTTCTTGTCATGCATTTTCTTTTTTCCTGATCCCAGTTCAAACTGTTTATGAAATGTTCAACCATGAGATTATATTATTCCTTGTTGAGATTCAGAAGTGCATTACAATTTTAAAATTTTTGTGTTGTAGAGAAGAGAAGTATGTCAAGGATGTACCAGAAGTGATCATGAGCCATGATTTATTTTGGGGCTCAATGACAGAGGCAAAAACTGACTTTTTTATTCACTTCATTTTTCTTGAAAAAGATGTTCTTGAATATGTATATTCTAACACAGTCTTGGTGCTTCTGTCTGACACTTTTAAAATTTTTCTGGAGGAAAAATATGCAGCAAGGTCAAATATCATAATGGGAAGCCTCAGGATGCAGTACTTACAGAACAGACGTTGAAAACAATAGCAAGTCATATTTCTGATACTGATGTCTATGCTCCAGCAAGACCTTTTATCTGTGAATCCCATTCTCAGATACATCTCAGTGACATTTTGAGACATTTTATTGAATTGATTAACAAAATTAGAAGCTGGTTTGGAAAACATTGAAAATTTTGGCTTTAACGCAAGGAATGTAACATTCAGGATACAGATTGATTTTAGTGGATGTTATTTTATCTTTGGTGCATGCAGGAATGCAGTTTTTGAATTTATCAAGATTTTCATTGTTGAATACAGAAAAGTGACTAAAATAAAGACTGTCATTTGGAGTGAAGCTATTCTCTTTAGTTAAATATGTCTTAGAAAATTGCTAGCATAAAAAATAAATTTGCACATTGTGCAGGACCATGAGAGAGTTCGATGCACAGCTTCCATCTCTGTTCAGTGAGTATCCTGTCTAGTGAAGAGAGGAGCCAGGATAAGATGAATGCACTGAGTTTGCAAGCTGTGTTTCCTGTTAACACAAGACACTTTCACTAAGTAATGTCCATGTAGAAATAAGCAAGATAAAGAGTGAACCTGTATGAAGCTTACATTCTTCATATGTTACAGAAATTCTAGGGTTAAGGAATACGGGAGATGGGGAGAGAGAAAATTTTCCATCTGAGAGTTGGTGGTTTGTGACACGTGGTGTGGGAAGGATTCAGAACTTAAAGAATCTGAGTAAAGGTGCTGTAACACAGCTCACATGCCTAGGAAATACAGCTATCAGATTTATCACTGGAATAGTAGGCGGACATTTGGACAAATTATGGAGGAGGCACACTTTTAATTTTACATTTTAGTGCTGAATTAAAAGTTTTAATCACACTGACAAGCATTAACACTAAGTTGTAAGAAACTCAAGGGTGAAAATTTGGAAACACTGGTCAACACATCTGATTATACCCAAAAGCTGTAGGTAGAAAAGGAAGCAGAAATGTTAATAAAGGGCAAGAATCGAGTTGATCCCCATGTAATACTATTTACTTATCTGTGGTTGAAATGAGATTGACAAACTCAATGCCATTTATTAATTCTTCCTCAAACTGGCTTATTGATCAGAAAATTTCCTTATCTATTTAGGGAGAATTCTACCAGTGAGGAACAGGAACATGTGTTACTGACATGAGACACTGCTTCTGAATGAAAGAGAAAACAGACAGAAGGTGGCTGGGTCAGTGTAGGATTAAAATGAAAGGAATCTGATATTTTGAAGCATCAATCTGGAATGCTTATGTGACTGATCACCTTCTGTCTGGATAAAATTCTGTTTCTCTCTCTGACTAAAATTAAAATTCTTCCCTATAGGCAGTCCTTAGTCATTCTTAAAATTTCTCAGTTTTTTATATTGTTTTTGTGTGTCTATCATAAATTATATAGTGTATATTGCTTGTATTATATTTTAATATATAGTCTCATACACAGCAGACAACCTAGTCTAACGAGCAAGACATTCTTTAGAACTTATTATTTCTGCAGATGGTAATAGCATCTTGGCTTCAGTTTGCAAGAGTGAATCATTCAAAAAAACAAAAGTTATTGCTTATTTTCTTGATATAAAATCATAAACATCTGATGCAGAAAATCCAAACAGAAACATAAACAAAAAGTCCAAATTTTCTTTAATTTTAAATATATAAAATGAAACATACTTACACCACTTATTAACATGATTTAACCTTGATTTTTTAAATTATGTTATTAAATATCCAGGTATGAGATTTCTAAAATACTTATATGCTACTTTGTTAGGTATAGATTTATATTCTCTGTTTTACTTAACTAACCCCCTTATTCTGGATATTTAGGTAGTTTAACATTTTTCTTTCTTTGAATTTCTTTGCAGTTCATTTTCGTTTTATCACCTTCCCCACTAACTCATGAGTTAAATTTCTAGACATGAAGTTTCTAGGTCAATGAATGAATATATTTCACGGTTTTTAGATGCTGTCAGAGTAATCTTTAAGAAGCCTGTGCAATGTATATTTTGAGTTGCGTTGTACAAAGCTACCTGGTTTCTCCAGATGCAATGTTCTCATTTGTTATCCAAATTATTTGTCTTTTCATATTTGAGCCTGTGAAGTAATTTAAATATGATGATTGTTCAAGAAGAGCAATGGATTTTCTTAGTTAAGTTTGTGATCAAATAAGTTACACAAGGAGATTGTTTTCAGCTACAGTAGGAGTAATCTCTAAGTTTTCGTAACAATGACTGAAGGTTAATTCCAAGGATCTAGCTTTGAAGTTTGCTCTGCAGTCTCTTAGATAAAGGAACCCCTCAAACCTCTGTTTTCTCATCTTGAAAATGAGGATCCAGTCTGTCCTATCTATGGGTAGGTGCACTAGAGCATGTGTTCTCAGGGCGACCTATCTCAGAGGCGTAGGCCTAGTTCGATATAAATCCGGTGTATAAAACCTGTTTCTCCTACCTGTTTCAGATATCGGCAACTGAGTAATCAGTAGATTGTAATTTTTTCAAAATATTTCAGACTCATTCCATTTGAATTTTCTTGCAGAAGACTTCTATTTATTCTCTCATTAACAACAAGCTTAGGTAATGATGTCTTCTGCTCTATAAAATGCAAGTGGAAGCCACAGGTTCTATTACCAGGTGAAGTTTTCAATACCGACATGAGCTTCTGCTATCAGCCTTTTACCATTGCTATCGAGTTAAGATGTCTGAGAAAGTGGCTGTTACTTCAGTCTTAGTTCCAAAACGAAGAAGACATGGATCGACATGCAAAGTTGAATAAGAAATAAACTTCTGTTGCTTTGCCAGCCACTAAGATGCTGGGGCCCTTAGTTATCCCAGTATATCTTAGCCCATGTTAACCTATACAGTCTTATTTGGGTGAGATAAACATTTTATAAGAATAGATGCCCACCTTAATTTTTTTGTTTATGATGGCATTCAAGGCATTTATCTGACACCTTATAAGAAGGCACTCTCTTACCTTTAATGATGATGTATATTAGTGTCATCAGACCCTCTACCAAATGCAGCAGCATTTTGTTACTCTCACAGAAATCAGAACAAAGAACAAACTGATAAAAAAAATACTGCCACTGGGCATGGTGGTGGTGGTGAATACCTATAATTCCAGCACTTGGGAGCCTATGGTAGGAGGATTGTAATGAGTTCAAGGACAGCCTAGGTACAGACTCTGACTCAAAAACAAAACAAAGCAAAGCAAAGCAAAACAAAACAAAAATCCCCAAAATACAAGAATACCACCTAGGGAACTTCAGAGAAATGGAACCATCACTCTAACCTCAAATCAATGCCGGAAGCTGACAAACTTTTAAACTACTCGGCTAAGTGAACCAAAAACAACATATTCCCTTTATTATTCAAGGCACTTTGAGATGATTTTTCTTTTATTTTTGGCCAAAAGCAGCATGGCTGATTAAAAACATCTCTGCAACATGATTCAGTAGAATATAATTTGGGAGCTATTAAAACAGGACAATGCCACGAGGTGATAATTTCTGGCAAGTGTATATACTAGTGGCTAGTGGAAAATGCACAAATGCCACACTTGTAAAGAGTTCCTGAAGATGAGAAATTCTGAGTTCAGGGTACAATGTGGTTATTTTGCTGGGAGATGGATGCTGAAGGCAGCAGGAAGGATTTAGTGGTGAGGTCATTGCTGGTTTCATGTAGGCTGGTTTCTTGGAGTTCTGGGCGCTGTACTCTCTTTGTTCTTAGAGCTCTGGTTAGTGCTTTTCACTGCATTAGCTGACCTCACAGGACTTTCTTCTCTACCTGCTTAGCTAGACATGAACCCCCAGCCACAGAGTTCTTTCAAAGTCCATATTTCCATTAGAGAGGTCTCTTCTGGACTCATCTCTTGACTGGAGGCTTAATTAATTAGCATTTTAAGGTGTTTTCAGCTCTTTAGTAGATTAGGAATAATTAGGGAAACAGAATCAAGAACTTTTTATTACCATTCTCTATGCTGGTCTTTTCTCCTGCTCCTGAAGAAATGGGCATTGATGTTGACATGAGCAAACTTAACATTGCTATGCTGTCTCATTTCATTCTTCATTAAATAGACTCATAAATCACTCAAAAAACACTACAAAGATCTGTCATTTCTCCTACAGGCTGAACATATTCAATGTTGATAAATAATAGTGTTTTCTAACAGCCATAAAGGGCAAAGTGTTTGGAAATGCAGGTGACACGTGCTAGATTTTTGTACTTCTGTTCTGTTACAAGAACGGTCACTCCCCTTGCTAATATGGGCATCAACATCTCCCTGTGAACCCAACCTAGTGATTCCCTCCCCCTGGATAAATCTCCTACCATCAATTTAAATATTATCTTCTTCATTTCATACCTTGATTGAATAGTTTTTGTCTGCTTTCATTTTTTACAACAAAGAATAAATCAGTTAGGAACTGCATTTGGGGGCTAATAACAGAAAATTGAAGTAACTAGTTACACAAGATAGAAGTTTTTCTTCTATAGACAGTCTGGAGTTGGACATTTTACAGTTGTTACAGGACTTCTCTGACACCATCTATGTCCTAGGTGTCATCTTTTTGTTTTTTCATTAGTAACATGATGACTTTGATAGAACTGTGGGGGACTGGCGGCGGCTGAAAAGATAAGAAGTGTGAAATATAAATGACCTTTATTTTGAGAATGCGGGGAGAGACACCCCGATCCCCTGGGGTCGGCAATCTCTCTATGGAACACGTGGAGTGGAGGCATATAAGTAGCCTAGGCTTGGGGTGGAACCTAAGGGGCATTAGTGATGCACACGTAGTCCATTGGTATTCTTTTGGTGCCATAGGTAAATTCCTAGGCCTGGGGGAGATGGAGCTCCTTGGTTCTGTCTGAGGCTTTACCAGCTACAGTGTCCTGCCTGGGCCTAAACTCTTTCATATCCCATCTTATGATTATTATTATGAAAAGGGACAAAAATTTCTCTCTTTACTGCTTCCTGCTGTAAAGGGGTGCTGTACTGGGGTCTAGGGGAGTCAATGGGATGACAGTTGATGCCCAGATAGACGCTGATGCCAGGTATTTTAGCCAGGACAAATTCACTGGTGATGCATGTATGTTAGAATGGAAAAACAAAGAGACAAGATGTTATGAGGAGGCATGGCACTGTCATATTTAAGGACTGAGGTGAGGTAAAAGGAAAGGTGCCTTTGATTTCGATGTCATTATATCAGGACCATGTTGAGGTAGAAACAATTTCATGGTGAGGCAGAATTCTGAAAATTAAATGTGGGGTTAGGAGGAGTGAAGTTATGAGAGGTGATTACTGAAAGGGTAAAAGTTAGAAGGGTAGGTAAGTAAGGCTTATCTCTGGTATGCATGACATTGGAGTCTTTAGGAAATACTGTTAAGAGTCCTGCTGTAAAAAGAATAAGAAATTAGAAACCAAATTGGATAACAAAACATGACAGCCTGAGATTTGTGGTTTTGGGGCCTTCGTTAATGCAGAGAGGGGTAGGCAACAGGATGGTTAGATCTAGGGCTGGAAGGGCACCACTTAGCCTGAGTGATGTGAAACTAGGATGGTAGTCTAGCAACTTTGATCACTGTTGAGGTTGTCAAGAATATCACATATGGGATGCTTTAACCAGGTTGTAGTCCTTGGAATGATTTGCTGGAACAGAACTTTAGCAAGTATATCAGCAGTCTCCCTGGTTGTGAGAAAGGCTTTTATGTATCCTGAAAAAGTATAAACAAAATGAGAAGACAAAATTTATCTGTCAATCTTGACCAGGGTTGCCTGAGAAATTGGTGAATAAGAAAGGAAGGAGGTGGTTTATAGCACCGAGGAGAGGTTTACTAGTGATAACAGGTGTAAGCTGTTGAGGCCTCAGTGTCTGGGTCAGCCTGTATAAACACAAGGGAATAAAAATCATTTTTAAGATTTAGGACTGTAGAGTGAGTGGTGGAGGGAAGATTTGGCACCACTGGGTGGATTGGGAAGAAGCAGTCTGGAACCTGCACAAAATAGGCCCTATTTATAAATGGCATAGGTTGACCTTTAATACCCCTAAAGGCTGAGGATTTAATATAGCAGCCTGAAAATTCAGGAAGAACTCTGTACATATGGCCTCTATGTCCACAAGTATAGAGAATGCCTTTCCTGAGACTTTTAGTGGGACTTGGACTCTGAGACGGACACCCAGAAAGGGGGCTGTTGTTGGCCCTGAGCTCCATCAGTCTTTAGCAGCAAGTTTAAGCATCTCTGTCAGCCATGAGTCTGACAGTATTGGCATTTCCTGTGAGGGCTAGAAGTTAGGATGGCTTACCCACTCTCTGGTGGCTAGGATAGTCCAGTAGCCCTGGGGTAAGGTCTCAAAGAATGCCAGGATGGGGCACTCTCTTGCCCATTGTCTTCAGCTGCATTTGAGGCATGGTCCATGGGAGGCCCAGGCAGCTCCACCTTGTGTTGGTTTACCTATCTCAGAACTCCAGGTGTCACAAGTGTTATCTCTATTGTTGAAAACATGAAAAACTATATTAAGGTCTCTATGAGGTTTGAAGGTCAAGTTTTGCCTTTTTGTTTGGGATTTGGACTACAATAGAAGGTATCTGTAGAATTAAGTAAGTATACAGGAGTTAAATATAATCAACCGGGTATTTATAACTTTAGTAATGACTTCCTGTAAGGAGGACAGGTCCAGAGAATTTTAGGAATGTGTTATTTATGTCATATATATGAGTATCTCCTTATGTTATTAACATGTCTAATGCCATCTGCATCTGATTTTTAGAGGATGGCCTGTTTAATTAATTTTTACCTTTTTATTTAGGAGAGAAATCAGCTATGGTGTTATTTAATATCAGTTAAATATAGTTAATTATGGCTCGGTGGAGGGCTGAGCTAGGGCAGGCAGACAGGCTGGAAAAGGTTTAAGTTTGGCTTCTGCTGCAGTGTCGGTTTTGCTGTTTTGCATGTATCATACAACCCTTGTCTTGGTAAAGAGCTAGTGGTTCCCAGCAAAAGGAATTTATAATTATTTTTAATTTTAGTTGTTAAATAGGAGATTGATAACAATACAGTACAATGTAGACAGTAAGCTTAACATAGAACATTACTGTTGGTTTATAGCAAAAGAAATTCATAAATACCCCTTAATTTTAGTTGTTAAACAGGAGATTACTGAAGGCTTTGATTAATAAACAAAGATTGTAAAATTACCAGGTGGCCACTTTCCCGTTTATCAGCCAAAGTCTTGTCTATTGCCGCTTATTTAACCTTGATTAAATGGTTTGAGAATGTAAAAAATAGTATCTCTGAGCTGAGCCACTGAGCTGCTATTTATGTGTTTGTGTTCCGGCATGCCAGCAGAGCATACCCAGCGTGGGGGCGGGGTACACAGAGTGAAGGCAGGGTGAGCACCGGGACATAGCATGCAGGGCAGGCTGGGACTGCCCCCGGAAATGCACGCGGGGTGGTGGCACACAGGTGGCAGAGCTGGGAGGCAGAGTTGGGATGCGGTGTGAAGCTGGGACCTTACATGCTGGCAGACCAACGGACTGATGCAAAGCTGAGCCGCCATGTGGAGCTGGAACTGCTTGCAGGGCCAACAGATTAGGGCTCGGCATTAGAGCTGAACCCCGCGGACCTGGAGCACCGCATGAGAGCTGAGATACCACACGAAGTTGGGGTGCAGCGTGAAAGCCTAAAGCAGCTTAAAGCTTAAAGCAGCCCCACACATATCTCTCAACACTGTTTGGGTGCATTTTTACCATCTCGGTGGGGAATGGGTCAGCGGGTGGTGGGAAAGGGGAAGTGGCAAGGAGACAAAAGGATGCTGGCGGGAAAGGACACACATTCTCAAAACAAAGGCTTAAAGAGAGAGAGTTTTGTAAACTTGTCATCAGTGTGATAAGCCATAGATAGGTATGGTTTTTTGGGGGGTGACAGGAAGTGGTCCCCAAGATAAAATCTGGTATGGGGTCTGGCCCATGGAGTTATAGCCAGATGAGGCAATGGACTGTGGTCTGCTAAGTGTAAGTCATCACTTTTTACTTATAGACTGATCAGTATCATATGGTTCCAAAACTTGTAATAATTGGCTGTCACCAATATACGAGTGGATTTCTTGTGGGATTAGTAACAGCTCTGCCCATGAGAACTTAAAAAGCTCTGAAGGACATGAGAGTCTTTCAATGTGGACATAGGCTGGCTCAGGAAAACTCTGCCTTGGGCTATCCGAACCCAAAGGACGTGAGAGTCTCCCAGTGTGGACACATGTTGGCCCAGAAAGACTGCCTTGGGCTGTCTAAGGACGTGAGAGTGCTACGTGAACCCACGGAAAGGGGGAGAAAACCTGCCTGGGGCCTGGCCCAGCAGCAATCTCCAGCGGTTGCTCACCTGTGGTAAATTGGGTCAGTGTTGTTTGCGAGCCAGCAGCGAGAAGTTTACAGCTCCCGAGTGTAGAAGTGAGGAATTAATGCAGGATGCAGTTTGGTCCTGGTCCTGAACGGCAGGGGACTCAAACTGGGAAAGCCCCAGGAGTCTCTCGTCTGCCGTTCCTGCTCAGAGAACCATATGATAGAACTGTGGGGGACCGGAGGTGGCTGAAAAGATAAGAAGTATGAAATATAAATGACCTTTATTTTGAGAATGCGAGAGACACCCCGATCCCCTGGGGTGCGGCATCTCCCACCAGGGTCGGCGATCTCTCCATGGAACATGTGGAGTGAAGGCATATAAGTAGCTTAGGTTTGGGGTGGAGCCTGAGAGGGCATTAGTGATGCACAGGTAGCCCATTGGTATTCTTTTGGCACCATAGGTAAATTCCTAGGGGTGGGGGAGATGGAGCTCCTTGGTTCTGCCTGAGGCTTTACCAGCTACAGTGTCCTGTTTGGGCCAAAACTCTTTCAGACTTCTTTCCTCAAGTGCAAGATAACCACTGACTACAGCTCCAGACATCAAGTCTACATTACAGGAAAATAAGGAAGGAAAAAGAAAAAAGAAAAACAGTCTCCTAAGCAAGCTTATACCTTTCCTTAAACTTTATATAGAACTTACTCATCTTTGCTACTCCCATCTTAAAGACAGCCTAGAAAAAGCACTTTTGTGTCAATGTATTTTGATGCTTCCAACAAAATTAAGTTTCTGATATTAAGGAAGAAGCGATGACAGATAAGAAGAAAGAAATTGTTAGCATCTCTCACATCTCAATATTGACAGTATATCTTAAATAGTAGACCCTAAATCAATAATAATTAACATTCTATGGGACACTACAATGAAATCTTATCTAACTATATTTTTTGTACCTCTTAACCAAACTTTCTCTAAGCTGCCCACTCTGCACATTCTTCATAATCTCTGGTAGATGTCATTCTAATTTTTATGTAAGATCAACTCTTTAGTGTTTGTTTTGTGGATGATGTTAATTACTCTGATCTTTTTATCAGTATTTGTTTGTCATATCTAACACATTCAGTCATTGCGGGTAATTATACATATACATATTGCATCTTGATCCTCTTTTCTTCCTTTTTCCCCTCACTTCTTCCAGTGTCCTCCCTCATCTCCAGAATTCCATTCCCATATATTTTATCTGATTTTGATCACTGTGTATTGGATACATACCACTCAAAATACAGTGACAATTTGTACAATTATGTGCTGACGAAAAGTAAAAAATACACTTTGACATAGAAGGGTATACCACCTTATTCAAAAAAATAATTACTAATATTTATATTGTATATTAGATGCCACATGTTATGATCTATTAATCTTGAATGACTTATGAGAACACATAGATCATTTTATCAGGATAAATATTAGCAGCTCTGTATTTGCAGCGTGGTATCTAACAAGGGGCCATGTAAAATACATGCAGAGAGAACAGGTTTTCCAAATACTTTAGGAAGCTAAAGGATTACATTGACTCCCTCAGATTTTTTCCTGGTGATTATTCTGGAGCATAGAAGACTCTTTATTTAGTATTGAAAAAGCTCTTGCTCTGCCATCTGGATTTATATGATGTGAATATATTCACTAATATGATTGTAAAATTGAATTGGGTAATGTGTTAACTATAAATCAGATTATACCCCAATAGGGGGATGAGGGAAGTCACGGGGGAATTCTAAGCTTGGGCAACAACAAAAGGTACTCATTATGCAACTACAGAAAGCCCTCCAGCCATTTTCAAAATCTTTCTGCCTCAGAGGAATAACAATAGATATTAAGAGTCAGACAGGAAAAGAATGGAGAATTTTGAGTTCCGTGTACAGAAAATGTCTCTACACTGCAGCCTAGCAAGTATTCAAGAAATGTTAATTTCCTCCGCTCCTTGTAATTTGGGGGCTAAGAAATTTAGCAACTGTCAGGGAGGTACATCCACAAAGATGCTTCATCTCAACTACCTTCTGTGCCATAGCCCAGAAAAATTGAGTGAAAATTTCTGCAACCCTTTTCACATCAAGGTTCAGAAAACCTTTCCTGCGCCGTCTTTTTGCAACTAGCCATTTAGTACTTGTGAGTTAGGCCTTCTCCAGGAACTATTTCCATCACTAAAATGCAGCTTCCTTCTCTCCCACCACCCACCTCTCGTCCTCTCTTGACTCCATCAGCTGTTGTCTTCAGGGACCAGGAAGCAGAACTAACACACCCTTTGATTCGCCTCTGGTGTCGGTTTAAGAGGTTGGATTCAACACTGAGGAGATGTCGCTGTTTCCAGTGAGGAGTCCCTGTGCTTGTCTTATGCTGCTGCTGCCTTTGAGCAGCCGTCGGTGTACAAAGTTCAGAAGCAGGGGAGCTGCTGAGGTACAGCAGGTGGTCCTTAATTTGACTTCTCCCCTGGGAAACACACTCTTAACTAAAGGCAGCTTCTAAAGATTGTATTCAGTGTATAAATTGTCAGACTGGAGAAAATTGAAAAACTCAATGTGTTTCAGCTTCATGTTGATCATTTCATTTAAGAGTAAGTAGCAAGCATTTGTTATATACCATTGTTAACATAGGTGATTAGTGCTTTGGTTAAAATCTTCCTGTACGTCCCGAATTCTTTGCAGAAATTACAAATCTCAATTAACATAACCTACAACACCTTTCATTATCTGGTCTCTGGCTATTGTTTTATTTAAAGAGAAAAAAACAGTAAAAGGGTACAACTAATACAGAATTTCAAGAAGAAATATACAGTAAGAAATCACTAGTTAATAGATTACATATTGTCATCTTCGAAATAGTTGTTCAAATTACAAAATTAAAGCATAAAAAGTGGACATTCAAACAGTGAGATGCAAACAGTTCTGGTCAATGATCCAACAAAAACTTAGTAATATGGTTTTCTATCTTACACACTTAAATATACATGCAGTTATATCCTTTAGATCACTTTCTTTTCCTCCTTTTTACAATAACAATTACGCATTTTGGGTTTTATTACTCCCACAGTTCTTATTACTTTTTTTTGAAGAGAAAAAAGCCAAATGTGACAAAGCAAAACAGAGTCAGTTAGAACACCAGGATGGACATAGTACATGATGTAAAAACAGAATACCAGGTGATCAACAATGGTTACCTTTATGTCTCTTGCTATCTTAAAAGAGTTGCCAATATCATCAGGTATAATAGAATTAAACAAAACAGTACAGAACAAAACTAATAAAACCTAAACATTGGAGACCTTACAGGAATTCAAAAGAAGATAATAGTCAAACCATAATGGGCATCATAGTAAATCTTATTGCCTTCAAAGTGGTTGCCTATACCCTCAAATGATACTATCAAACAAAACAGAATAGAATAAAATCAGTCAAAACAAGATGGGGAGAGCAATCCAGGGGTTCAAATCAGTTTATAGGAAAACAAAAAAGTTACTATAATATATCCCGCTATTTTTAATTTATTTTTCCCTTAATTAAAAAAATAATAAGAAAAAATAATTAATTTTTTAAAAAAAGGGGAGATTGAGATAAAAGAGGACATAACAACAGCACAACATAGGTCAGAACAGAACAATTTAAGCATCATAGTGTTTCACCACCAGATAACCTGACCTAACAGTAGTTATCATAGTTTCTCTTTCCTTGAAATATTTGAGTATAACTTCGTATACTATAGCATTAAACATATCGACAGTGTGAAACCATTCAAGAGAATGAAAGAATTACAGGGTATTTAGAACCAGCTAACAGAAAACAAACAATGGTTTCTATATTATCTCTTTGCCTATAAAAATTTTTGTTTATACTATCCCATATATTAAAATATAATAAGATACAACGCGTTAAAACCAATGGAAACAGATGAACAACAGCTTGATAGGACTTCAAAACAAGATGATATTAAATCAGCACTAGCTATTATGATGTTTTGTTTTCTTCAAAATAGCTATTCGTACTATTACAGACAATAAAATCGAACAACCCAGATTAAAACCATTCCAATTAATGAGTGAAAACATTATATGGCTTCAAGCCAATATGATTGGGAATCATGATTACGACATACTTTTATGTATTCTTATCATTTCTTACACTAGAGAAACTATTTGGTATTTATACATGTGAGTTTGATTTATTTCACTTACGAGTATGGTCTCAAGCTGCGTCCATTTATTTATAAATACCTCAATGTGATCATTCTTTATAGCTGAGTAGTACTCCATTGTATAAAAATATCACAACTTTTTTATCCATTCCTCAGTTGATGGACACTTAGGTTGTTTCCAAGATCTGACTACTACAAATTGTGCTGCTATAAACATGGATGCACATGTATCACTGTGGTATGATGGTTTCAGTTCTGCTGGGAATATGCCTAGAAGGGGAATAGCTGGGTCAAATGGGGCTTCCAATCCCAGCTTTCTGAGAAATCCCCAGACTGACCTCCACAATTGTTGCACCAGTCTACACTCCCACCAACAGTGCAGGAGAGTTCCTTTTTCCCCACAGCCTCTCTAGCATTTGCTGTTGGTGGTTTTCTTGATCTTGGCCATTCTTTCAGGAGTGAGATGAAAATCTCAGTGTGGTTTTAATTTATATTTCTCTAATGACTAATGACGATGAACATTTTTTCCTGTATTTATTTGTCATTTGTATTTCTTCATCTTAGAATTGTGTGTTCATCTCAGATGCCCATTTTTGGATTGGGTTTTTGAATTTTGGGGGTCTGATTCTTTTTTAATTCTTTATATGTTTTTGCCAGAAGTCCTTTGTCTGAGGGGAAGTTCACTAAGATTTTTTCCCAGTTTGTGGGTTTTCTTTTCACTATGCTGGAGATTTCTTTTGACATGCAGAAACTTTTTAATAAGGGGTGGTCCCAGTTATTGATTCTGGGAAGTAGTTCCCGTGTGGTTTGAGTCCTGTTCATGAATTCTCTACCTACTCCTATGTCTTCAAGGTTTTTACCCAATTTGTCTTCCAATAGATTTAGTGTTTCTGTTTTAATATTCAGATCTTTGATCCATTTAGATTTTTTTTTTGGTCTTTTTCCTTTTTATTGGTACTGGGGATTGAACTCATGACTGCCTGCTTGCAAGGCGGTGCTTATGCCGCTGAGCTAAATCCCCAGCCCCGATCCATTTAGATTTTAATTTATACATGGTGATAGGCATGGGTCTAGTTTTACTTTTTGGCATGGAGAGCCAGTTTTTCCAACACCATTTATTAAAGAGACTGTTGTTCTTCCAGTGAACATGTTTGGCTCCTTTATCAAAGATAAGGTGGTTGAGTGTGTTTGTAGTTGTGATTGTATCTTCTGAGCTATTCCACTGATCTTTGGCTCTGTTTTGGTTCCAGTACCATGTTGATTTTACTACAGTTGCTTTCTAGTATAACTTCAAGTCAGGGATTGTGATGCCTCCTGCCTTGCCTTTGCTGCTTAGAACTGTCTTTGCTATTCTGGGTCTCTTCTCGCGCCAGATGAATTTTAGGAGTGATTTCTCTAGATCTATGAGGTATGTTGATGGTATTTTTATTGGGATTGCATTGAATCTGTATAAGAGTTTTGAGAATGGTAATCTCAATATTTATTCTTCCTATCTATGAGCAAGGGATGTCTTTCCATTTTCTGAGATCATCTTCAATTTCACTTTTCAGTGTATTATAATTTTCCCTGTATAGGTCTTTCACTTCTTTCGTGAGAGTAATTCCTAAATATTTCATTTTTTGGTTGCTAGTGTGAAGGGTGTGGCTTCTCTTATTTCCCTCTCTGTGATTTTCTTGTTAGTGTAGAGGAATGCTATTGATTTTTGAGTATTCATTTTGTATCCAGCCACATTGCTAAAGTTATTTATTATACCTAGGAGTCTTTCAATGGAGTTGAGGGGGTCTTTTATGTAGAGTGTCATGTCATCTGCAAATAATGATAATTTAACTTCTTCTTTTCCTATCTTTACACCTTTTATTTCTCTCTTTTTTCTAATTGCTCTGGCTAGTATTTCCAGCACTATATTAAATAGGAGCAGTGATAAGGGACATCCTTGTGTTGTGCCTGATTTTAAAGTAAAGGCCTTCAATTTTTGGCCATTTAGTATGATACTGGCTGTTGGTTTGTCATAGACGGCCTTTATTATATTGAGGTTAAAACCATCTATTCCAATTTTCTGCAAGGTTCTTATCATAAATGAATGTTTGACCTTATCAAAAGCTTTTTCTGCATCTATAGAAATGATCATGTGATTCTTACTTTTGGCTCTATTGATATGGTGGATTACAGTGATTTACATATGTTGAACCATCCCTGCATGCCTGGGATGAATCCCACTCGGTCATGGTGTATAATCTTCTTGATGATTTGCTGCATCCTATTTGCCAATATTTTATTGAGGATTTTTGCATCTGTGTTCATTAGGGAGATTGGTCTGTAGTTCTCTTTTTCACCTGAGTCCTTCTCAGGTTTTGGTACTAGAGTAATATTTGCTTCCAGGAATGACATAGGAAGGATTGCTTCCCTTTCAATTTCATTGCAGAGTTTGAGAAGTGTCAGCATTAGGTCTTCTTTGTATTTCTTGTAGAATTCTGCAGTGAATCCATCTGGGCCTGGGCTCTTCTTTGTAGGTAAGGACTTAATTACGTTTTCAGTTTCATTAATAGATATTGGGTTATTCAGCAGTTTTACTTTTTCTTGTCCCAGCTTTGTACTTCATATGCTTCTAGGAATCTGTCTATTTGTTCTGTGTTATCAAACCTTGAGAGTAGAGGTTTTCAAAATAGGTGTTGATGATCTTCTGTATTTCTATAGGGTCTGTAGTGATTTTGCCTTTTTCATTCCTTATTGCATGAATTTGAGCTTTTTCTTCCCTTTTTAAAATAAGGATGGCTAGGGGCTTAATTGATTTTATTTATTCTTTCAAAGAACTAACTCATTCATTGATTTTTTGGATTGTTTTCTTAGTCTCTATTGCATTGATTTCTGCTCTGATTTTTATAATTTCCTCTCTTCTTTTGACTTTGGGCTTGACTTGCTCTTCTTTTTCTAGATGTTTGAGGTGTAACATCAGGTTATTTATTTGTATTCGTTCTGTTTTCCTGATGTGGGAACTCAGTGCAATAAATTTTCCTCTGAAGACAGCTTTCATTGCATCCCACAGATTCTGGTAAGTTGTATTTGTGTTTTCATTTGTTTGTAGGTATTGTTTAATTTTTTCTGTAATTTCCTCTGTGACCCACTGATTACTCAAGAGTGTGTTATTCATTTTCCATGTGTTTGTGGGATTTTTGCAGTATCTTTTATCATTAATTTCTAATTTCAAAGTGCTATGATCCAATAACATGCAAGGGATAACTTCAACTCTTTTGCATTTATTTAAATATGTTCTGTGAGTTAATATATGGTCTATTTTAGAGAATGACTCATGTACTGCTGAGAAGAATGTGTATTCTGTTGTTGTCGGGTGGAACATTCTGTAGTCTATCAAGTCCATTTGTTCACAGGTGTGATTCAGTTCTTTCATTTCTTTGCTGATTTTCTGTCTGGTTGATCTGTCCATTGGTGTCAGTAGTGTGTTAAGATTTCCTGTTATAATTCTATTACTGCTAATTTGGGTTTTCATTTCTGTTAGTACTTGTTTTATATAACTGGGTGCTCTGGAATTTGGTGCATATATATTTAAGGTAGTTATCTCTTCCTCTTGAAGTTTTCCCCTAACCAGTATGTAGTGACTTTCTTTATCTCTTCTGATCATCATTGGTTTGAAGTTCACATTGTCTGCAAACAGAATAGCTACCCCCACTTTTTTTTGGGTTCCTGTTGCATGAAGTATTGTTTTCTATCCTTTGACTTTCAGTCTGTGATTATCCTTTTGGGTTAGATGGGTTTCTTGTAGACAGCATATGGTTGGATTTTGTTTTTTGATCCATTCTGCCAGTCTGTTTCTTTTAATTGGTGCATTGAGACCATTTATGTTAATGGTTATAACTGTTATATGTTCATTTATTGTTGACATGTTATCTTTCTGCTGTTGCATCTTTATCATTCTATTCTGTTTAATTGTCTTTTTTGTTTAGTGTTTTTTTCCTAAGTGTATCTAAAGTGTCTTTCAGTATTCTTTGCAGGGTTGGCTTGGTGATCATGAAGTTCTTTAGCTGTTCTTTGTCATGGAAGTATCTTATTTCTCCACTGATTTTGAAGGACAGTTTCGCAGGGTACCTCAGTCTAGGGTGGAAATCATTTTCCTTTAGGATCTGAAATACTTCATGCTCTTTTTAACTTTATTGTTTGTGCTGAGAAGTCTGCTGTGATTCTGATAGGTTTTCCTTTATAGGTGATCTGTCTTTTCTCTCTGAAAGCTTTTGATATTCTGTTCTTTTGTTTGATTTCTGGGATGTTGATTATTATATATCTGTGTGTAATTTTATTTTGGTTATGGCTATTTGGAGTTCTATATGCTACATTGATCTTGATATCAGTTTCCAATCTCATGTTGGGGAAATGTTCAGCTATTCCTTCTCTAAATATCCTCTTGACATCCTTTATGTTGTCCCCTTCTTTTTCATTTATCCCTATCAATCTTATGTTATTTTTCTTTGTGTCATCTTGCAGGTGTTGAATTGTTATTTCCTGATTTCTTGTTATTTTTAAAAGATCTTTCCTTTCCTGTTCACTGGATGCAATCTTGTCTTCAAGGTCTGAAATTCTATCTTCACATTCATTGAGGCGGTTTTTACAACTTTCAATGGAATTTTTGATTTCCTGTATATCTCTTTGCATCTGCTTTATATATTCTGTTTGTTTCTTATATTGTTCATCCAGGGATTCTATCTTTTTGTTTAGTTCCTCCAATTGTTTAACTGTGTCTTCTTTAGATATGTTCAGCATCTCTTTCATTTCTTTCATCATTTCTTCTCTTACTTGGGAGGTTATTTCTAGTTTGAATTCCTTTAAAGCTTCCCGGAGTTACTTCTTTATTTCGGTTACTATTATTTCAAGTATTTCAGGCATTTGGCATGTATTTTCTTCTATGTAAATAGCTCCTAGGCTTTCTTGGGATAGACTGGATGTTTCAGATTGCATTTTGGTCTTTCATTTTGTCCTATATTTCCGTTTTTCAAGTGTTTTTCCAAAGCTTCCCCTGGGCGTTTTGGAAATTGTCTCTTATGTCCTGGGCTCCTGGGACTCCTCTGGTAGTGTAGGTCCCTCCTTGGGCAGCGAGGCCCTAGATTAAAAGAAGGTTGCCAGGCTCCTCTCAGGTAGACCTAAAGCCTCCTCAAGCTACACAGCTCCCCCCTCTGGCAGCAAAGCTCCCCTGAGGGAAAGAAGGCCACCTGGTGTGGTCCAGGCAATCCCAAATCCCGCTAAACCCAATCTAGTGTGTCTGCAAGCCCAGTGGGCCCCCAACCCCCTAGAGCAAGAATCTCATATTCTCCCCAGGGATTGGATGTTGTGTATTCATCCAGCTCCTTGGATGGCAAAGCTCCCCAGGCTTATAGAGGTCCCCCAATGGCCTAGGTAGGCCTCAAACCTCCTCAGCAGGGCTGTTCCCTCCTCCAGGTGATGGCAGTAGTGCCGGTGCTCTCCAGGTCCAAAAAGGTTGCAGGCAAGGCCTGAGCAGGTTCCCACAGCTTGGCCCAGTTCCCTCCTTCAGGTAGGGCAGCTGCTGTGTGCCCTCCGGGTGAGAGAGGGCGGTCATCAAGGCCAGAACGGGGTCCTGTGACTCGGCCCAACTCACTCCTCCCGGCGGGTAGCTGTAGTATACCTGGGCATTGTCTTTTTAGACTCATGCTTTACTATGTATAATACACTATACCCTTATTAAGCAACTAATACTAAAAGCCACATATTGAGTCAGTCTCTGTGCACAACTTTACCATGAATTGCATTCAGTTCAAACTAGGAATTCCTGGAAATGAGATTGCTAATTGAATAAGAAGGGTGGGGTATATACCCTAGGGTTGCTTCTGTAGGTTACTCACAAAGTTTCATTCTTTGAAGAAAGAATGGTCTTGAGACCATTATGCGTCTTTAATCCCAGTTTCTACCAGTTTCTCTTAATTAGATTTCTAACTGGGCTGTAGGGTTGTCTTTCCTAGTGTCCCGGATCTACAAACAATCCTTGATGAGAGCTTTCCTTAGTGCCCTCTGAGCTGGGAGCCCCTGCAGTTGTGGAAAGTCCCATTTCCGCGTGAAGACTTGGTTACCTGTAGACAGGTCAACAGCATCACCCACCTGATCTTGGTCAGGTGTTTGCTAGAGTGCAAAGTAAATGACAGAAAAGGAGATAACAGATGACTAAACTATACACTTTGATGAATTAAATAAAATCTTTCCTGCCATCCATTCTGGAGCTCTCATTGGCTGAAGGCAAATGTGGGTATTTGTAGCATACATGGGAATGCACTGGTAAGTCGTGATCTATGCTATGCAGTGTATTCAATGCAATATGCAACCTGTTTTGAATAAAATATTCTGAAAGGCAACTTTATAGCAAAACAGCATCTTTAAATAGGATACAGCAGTATGTTGATTTCCTTACTGAGCTCTCACCAAAACAATTGTGTAATTTAAATATTTAAAATGGTACCATTATTTAGCTTATTTATTGCCAATGAGGAGACGAGGCTTATGCTAATGTAAGTGATTTGTTTAAGGTAACAAAGACAGAAAAACGCAACTTTATATGAAGGCTAGAAAACTAAGTTTTCACTTGGAAGTCAGACACGTATTTTGAAGAGATGAAGAAGCACACAATAGATTTTATTTTCATAATTTTAAGACATTCGGAGTCAGTAACAATTTCATACCACACAGAAAACACAAATTTGGCTTTCTGTTGTAAAACCAGAAGAAGTGAACACACTGGGCCCTGCACAGATTGTGGGAGCTCTGGAGGGGCTCCCCTCTGAGTGGGACCTGCTCTTCTCAGTTTGCTACAGGTGTGAATGCTGCTCACTCCTTGCATTCCTGTTACCTGCCTGCTGGGTACTGTGGTCATTTGAGGTTTGGATTCCTGAATCAATCTCTCTCTCTCTCTCTCTCTCTCTCTCTCTCTCTCTCTGTCTGTCTCTCTCTCTGTCTCTGTCTGTCTGTCTGTCTGTCTGTCTCTCTTTCTCTCTCCAAAGTACTACAGTTTTCAATGCAATTTTCCCCTCTCTGATGTACTGTCATCCTTTGCACCTCCACTAACTCAGATCTGGCTCTCCTAACACCCTAGGCAAACCCCTCTCTCTCTCAGTCCTCAATGAAGTGGGCTCTAGTTGTCCTCTAAAATTTTCTTTCATATAAGCCCACTGAGAGCTGGGAGCAAGGCTCTCTCTTTGAACCTCTCACACTCAATTTCCCCTTTCTTTGTAAGGATTTGAAAGAGTGCATAAATGAATGTGTGCATGAATGATGGGGAGATTAATGATTTGCTGATTTGAACTCAGATGCAAACTACTTTGTATTCCTCCTTTCCATAACAGGGATGAGGGAATACTTAAAACCACTTGTGATCTGCCCTTGATTTCTGACAGCATACAGTGTGTGCCCGGACTGTTGTAGCTCTGCAGAGCAAATATTTCCAAACTAAAATATCAAAAAGAAAAGAATACTTTTTACCCTCCCAAAGGAACTCCAAGCTGCAAATAATCTTAAAAAACAGATAAAGCAGAATGGCTATTTAGCATTTAGGATTTAAAAAGAGCAAGTCTCTAGGGTCTTCATCATTAACTATCCTCGAGTGCCGTAGTTAGCTTTAAATTGCTGGTAGTAAAGACAATTTGACTTCACTTAAGAGAAACATTTATTGAACAAGACATTACACTAACAAGTAAGTTTAAAAATGTCTCTTTATCTGATCACTTTAATGAAATATTTTAGTTGAGTCTCTTGTTTTAACTAGGCATTCTGCCATCTCCAAATAATATTTTCCATAAACTTCCTCTTCAGCAGTTAAGCTTCTTTTCTTCCTTTTCTAACCCAACATTAATTGTGAAGTTAAATTCCAGCCTTATTCTGGTCCTTTCTAAAACAATTATCAAAGCAATACATTCATATGATTAAAAAACCAAAAGACTCATAATAGGAAACAGCTCTCCTTGTCTCTCTTCCCAGTTTCTCTGTTTATGGCAATCATTTATTGAGCTCTTATTTGAATTAACATAATATTTCTAAATGTTGTTATTTCATTGTTTTTCTTTACTGCTTTTGGGTTTTACCTGCTTGACGCTTTATGGCGATAGATGGCGGTTCGTGTCTCTGTACCAACCTGCTTTCCCTTCTCCCCTCATCCTCTCAGTACACACAGGGTCTGCTATGATTTTAAAACTAAAACCGTACCCATTCTTCACACTTCTGCATACCGTAGTCTTCCACAATCCCCGCCTCTACCCTTGTCTGTCTACATCTAGTGTCAACGCAGAATGCTCCTTCTAATATGCAGTGGAGATGTAATTACTTCCTTGACCACTGCCTTGATATTTCATTTTAGAGTAAAAGTCCAAGTCCTTAGACCCGTGTGTGGGTCTCTGTGTGCTCAGCATGCTCAACCTGATCTCCACCCCTCGCTGTTCTCTCCCTTTGCCTGTATCTTTCCAGTCTCCTTGTCTCCCTCCCTGGCTCCTACCTTTGGTGGCTGTGCTTCATGGCCATTGCTACAGGAATAGTTTGGTCACAAATCCTCCCACCTTGATGTTTCTTGATTTGAGACTTTTGATCATGGGCTGAAATTCTGAAGCTATGAACCAAAATAAACCTCTCCTTGATTAAACTGGGGGTGTTGGGTGTTTTGTTCTACCAGAAGAAACAAAGATAATTATTAATGTTCAATTATTATGAGTAATTCTACCATAAACGTTTGTGGAGAAGTGGCTTCCTTCTCTGATGTGTATAACTGAGGGAGGACTTGCTGGATCACGTGATAACTATGACATACTGGGGGACTGTTGCACTATTAGATGAATTTACCATTTATGTTCACCCCAGCAGTGCCTGAGGACTCCAATTTCCACATCCTCACTAATGCTTTGTATGATCTGGTTGAGCCATCTCAGTGTGAAGTGAAATTTTGCTGTGGTTTCTATTTGCATTTCTTTGATGATGTATGTTATCAGTTTTGATTTCCATGTGCTTTTGGGTCATCATACACCTTCCTTTGACAGATATCTGTGCATATTTATAGTTGTGCTGTTTTTTTTTACTAAGTTTTAATGCTTCTTTATGTACTCTGAATACAAGTTCCTAATTGAATATATAATATACAAGTATTTTCTTCCCTATTGTGGGTGGTCTTTTTACTTAATACTGTCTTTTGAAACAAAAAATAATTTTCATGAAATTCAGTTTACCTATTTTTCCTTTTGTTGTTCATGATGTTAATGTCATATTGAAGAGTTCCTTTTTAAATGTGAGATCATGTGGATTTATTTGTGTTTACTTCTAGTAGCGTCATGGTTTTAAGTCTTCTTTTAAAATCAGCTCATCATGGACATGAGCTTACATGTTGCTTTCAGTTTTATCCTATTGATGCATAATTGACCTACATCTGTCTTTGCAGCAACATCCCTTGTCATTCTTTTGTAATAAAACTTTTCTTTTAAAGGGAAAAAACAAAGTTTCAAAACAAGATACTTAGTAACAATGGTAAACACATCGTGTATTGTTATCTTTAAATTAATTTAGAGCACAAGATACCAGCATTTAATCATCCAAACAATATTAGCAAAAACCTTTTAAATGAATTAAGAGAAATCAGTAGCATAACTATTTTAACTATCTATTTATCTATATTATGTATATAGTTTCTTTCAGCTTTTTACCCTAGGTAGATAATACAATGTTTGCACATAAATTTATGATTTATTTCACTTATTATGAGTATGGTTTTTATTCCATTCACCTATCAAGTCTTGAGTTTATCCTTCTTTTTGGCTAAGTAGTACTCCATTGTATAAAATACTGCATCTTTTTTACCCATTTTTTGGCTGATGGGTATTTGGGCTGTTTCCAAGATCTAGCTATTAAAATTATGCTTATATAAACATAGGAGCACATATATTGCTGTGCTATGATGTTTTTAATACTTCTGGGAAGATATCCAGCAAGGGATTAGCTGGATCAAATGGGACCTCCAATCCTAGTTTTGTTTTTTTTTTTTTTTTTTAAAGGTAGAAATAAGACATATGTTCAGAGAAAAAATAAACAGTAAGAAATCACTAGTTGATGATTACAGATTGTCTTCTTATGACTAGTTATTCAAGATACTAAAGTGAAGCATACAAAGTGGGGATTCAAACAGTGAGATTGCAAACAGTTCTGTTCAACTGCCCAACAAAAAATTAGAAATATGGTTATCAATCCTATACACTTAAACATACATGCAGTTATCCATATCTTCAATTATGTTGAGACTGAATAAACCCACGCAGGCTAATATCACTCTGAACAAAGAATAATACTATTGCTGGGTTTCACATTATGACACTCCAGGATCAGTACTGGGTATTTTAGTGTCTCTTTTTCTTCAAAGTATCTGTTCATTTCATCATGTGTCATAAGATCAGTTCTCATAAACTGTTTATACATTCTACACATGCATGAGTCTTAACATGTATTTCTATCCTTTCTATATTAGAGGGAGAAACAAAACAAAGCAAGTCAAAACAAAACATATTCCTATAAACATGTGAAACGAAATAAACATATAAGACTGTTGTACAAAGAGTTCTACCATGGTTCTTGTGTTGTCTCTTGTTATCTCCAATAGAATTGCTATATCATCAGACATAATATAATTGAATATATCAGTACATAACAGTATTAATAAAAACACAACTTTGTGTATTGTATAGAACTTCAAAAACCAGAAGTTATCAAACCAGAATGTGTATCATAGAGTCTTGTCATCTTCAGTGTAGTTGCCTATACTCTCAGACTTAATACTATCAATCGTATCATTTTTGAATAAAATCTTCTCTGCCTCATATCTGTTATGCTCTTTTTTTTGCCATTAGTTGTCTGCTTATCTTCTTCATCCTGTTTGCTGCTCAATTCATTGAGGCCTCTTTGCCACTGTTCCTGGAATCCTAGTACTTTTCTCTCTCTCTAGAATGCCCTGCAGTATTCTCTGTAGAGTTGGATTGGTGGTTGTGAATTTCCCCAGTTCCTCTTTGTCTTGGAAGCATCTTATTTCTCCATTAATTTCTAGAGACAGTTTAGCAGGGTATATCAATCTGGGCTGGAGGTTATTTTCTTTCAGGGCTTGGAATATTTTGCTCCAGGCTATTTTTGACTTGATGGTTTGTGTTGAGACATCTGCCATTGTTCTGACAGGCCTTCCTTTATAGGTTATTTGTTTCTTGTCTCCAACAGCTTTTAAAAGTCTGTTCTTATATTGAATTTCTGGGATCCTGATTATTATATGCCTGGGTGTAGCTCTGTTTTGATTGTAGGTGGCTGGAGTTCTATATGCCTCAAATATCAGAATATCATTTCCTTTTCCTATGTTTGGGAAGTTTTCCTTAATTATTTCTGTGAATAACCTTTGTAGTTCCTTTGTTTGTACCCCTGCTTCTTCATTCACATTCTTTATTCTCAAGTTATAGCCATCTTCTAGCCTTTGTATTGTTATTGCTTGTTTCCTTGTTATTTTTAAAAAGTTTTCCCTTTCATACTCTCACACGCAAAACTGTCCTCCAGATTGGATAATCTATCCTTAGTTTCTTTCAAGCAGATTTGCCATCTTTCCATGGCGTTTTTAATTTCCTGGTGATCTCTTTGAATCTGCTTCATGTATTCTATATATTTTTTATATTCTTCACCAAATGGTTCTCTACTTTGTTTGAGTTCCTCCCTTCTTCCGTCTGTGTCTGCTTGAGGGGTGCTTAGTATCTCTTTTATTAATCTTCTTATATTTTGCTTTATTTGGCTAAATATTTCACTTTTGAACTCATCTATGAGGTCCAGAAAATATTTTTTTATGTCCACTGGTTCTGTGTCTGATATTGCATGTTTGCTGTTCTCAGTCTTCTTTGTATTTACCTGTCCTGGGTCAATGTTCTCAGGGTTGGGACCTGGGAATTTTTTGTTGTTGCTTCCTCTTCCCATCTTTTTTGCTTCTTCCAGGAGGCCTCAGTTTCTTTCTTTGTTGGTTACAATTTTTCTGAAGAGTGCTGGCTAGATGACCCTTTCTACTGCCATATTCTGGCCCCCTCCCCTCCAGATCACTCAAGCTGCTGTGGCCTGCACTGTATTTCTTTGTGCCGCCTCCTCTCCAAGTCAGTCAGGCTGCTGTGGCCTGCACTGTCAGTCAAACTTCTGAGGCTTCACTGTGTTAGTGTGGTTAGTGTGCACCACCACTGTAGGTACTTGATTTCGGATAACCTATTGGGTCTCAGCCAGGTCAGGTGACCCAGGCCTAGTTCATTCCACCAATCCCATTCAGGAAGGGAGCAATTGACTGAAGTCACTGCTGCCCCTTGTACTTGCCAGTCCTACCCGGTCCCAGAATGTCATCCACCGGAGCCCCCTATTTATGTTAGGGCTCCACTTCCGTCATTCACCACAGGTCGATGTAGGCACCCTGCCAACTCAGCTCTCCTTTTGGCTTGCCAACCCCTGAACTCAATGTCGAAGCAGCAGGACCTTGGATTCCTTGGCAAGTCATGGTGGGACCTTGGCAAGTCACAGTGGGACCTGGGATGGTTGGCAAGTCACCTTACTTTCTTCTTGGGAGAGAGAATTCATCTCCCTCTGTTTGGGACTCTCCACTCTGTATTATGTTGAATTCTAAGTTGACTATCTCAGGGAGCCTTTGTAGCCAGTTGTTATTTTTCTGCTATTTTGCTCCTCCCTCTAGGAGTAAGATCCCAATCCTAGTTTTTAAAGCAGTCTCCACATTGATTTCCACAGTAGTTGCACCAGTCTACACTCTCACCGAGAAGGGTTTCTTTCCCCCAAATCCCCATTTGCATTTGTTATTGGTTGATTTCTTGATAATGACCAATCTTTCCAGGGTGAGATGGAATCTCACCCTGTTTTAATCTGCATCTCTTGAATGACTAATGATTGTTGAACATTTTTCATATATTCATTTGCTGTTTATATTTCTTAATCTGAGAAGCATGCATTCATCTCAGATGCCCATTTTTAGACTGGGCCTTTAAATTCAGGAGGTCTGACTTTTTTGAGTTCTTTATTGATTCTTGATAATAATTATTTGTCTGAGGAAGAGCTGGCAAACATTTTTCCCAAATTGTGGGTTGTCTCTTTACTCTGTTGGTGGTTTTCCTTGCTGTGCAAAACTTTTAATAAGATGAGATCTCAGTTGTTAGTTCTTAGTGATAACACTTATACAATCAGGGTTTATTTATAATGTCTTTGCCTATATCAATGTCTTCATGAGTTTTACTTATTCTGTCTTCCATTAGATTTAATGTTTCTGTTTTAATATTTAGGTCTTTGATCCATTTCAAGGTTAGTTAACTGCATGGTGAAAGATATGGGTCCAATTTTAATCATTGACACATGTAGAGCCAGTTTTTTGGTATTGTTTGTTAAAGAGGCTATTTTTCTTCCAGTGAATATGTTTGACATCTTTGTCAAAGATAAGTTAGCTTAGTAAATGTGGAGTTGTTTCTGCATGATCTAACCTCTTCCACTGATCTTTGGGACTTTTTTTTTGTTAATATCATGCTACTTTAATCACAATAGTTTTATAGTACAGTTTCAAGTCAGGGATTGTGATGCACTCCACCTTTGCTTTGTTGCCCAGAACGGCCTTTGCTATTCCAGATGAATTTAGGATTGTTTTCTGTAATTCTGTGAGATATGGTATCAGAATTTTTATTGGAATTGCATTAAATCTGTACAACAGTTTTGAAAACACAGCCATTTTCATTTTATTAGTTCTTCCTACCCAAGAGAAAGAGTGTCCTTTCATTCCCTCATGTCCTCTTCCACCTCCTTTTTCAGAGTACTATAGTTTTCAGTGTAAAGGTCTTTTACATCCTTCATTAGATTGGTTTCTAGGTATTTCAATTTTTTGGATGCTATTTCAAAAGTGTTTAACTAAGTTTTCTCCCAGTGAGTTTGTTATTCATGTACAGAAAGTCTATTGATTTTTGAGTTTTACTTTGTATCCAGCCATACTACTGGCTTATTAAATGTATTAGTTTTTAATAGAGTTTTTGGAGTCTTCTACATAGATTATTATATCATCTGCCAATAATGATAACTTCTTTCTTTCTTTATTCTTTTCATTTCTTTCTGTTGTCTAATTACTCTGGTTAAAGTTTCCAGGAATATATTGAATAAGAGAGGAGACAGTGAATGTCCTTGTCTTGTTCCTGATTTTTGAGAAAAAGTTCAGTTTTTATCCATTTAGTATGATGTTGGCTATTGGTCTGTCATAGATGGCTTTTATCAGATTGAGATAAAAACCCTCTATTTTAATTTTCTGTAAAGTTTTTAACATGAATGGGTGTTGGACTTTTTTCAAAAGTTTTTTCTGCATTTATTGAGATGATCATACAACTTTTGTCCTTGGCTTTGTTAATATGGTATATTATATTTATTGATTTATGTATGTTGAACCATCCCTGCATCCCTGGGGTGAATCTCGCTTGGTCATGGTGTATAATCTTCATGATGATCTGCTGAACTGGGGATTTTTGCATCTATGCTCATTGGAGAAACTGGCCTATAATTCTCTTACTTACTTGGGTCTTTCTCTGGCTTTGATGGTTATAACTGACATATATTGACTTATCCTTGTCATGTTATTTTTCTGCTGTTGGCTTCTCCTCTTTTTTTTATCCTCCACTTAATTGTTTGCCTTGCTTGGTGGATTCCTTCAGTTGGGCTTCATAGAGTTGTAGCTCTTATTATCTCTTTCTAGCATGTCCTTCAAGATATTTTGGTTTGGTGGCTATAAATTTCTTCATATGCTCTTTGTCAAGGAAGTATTTTATTTTTCCATCAGTTTTGAAAGTTAAATTTCCAGAGTACACCAATCTTGGTTGAAGGTTGTTTTTCTTTAGAACTTGAAATACTTCACTCCAAACTCTCCTTGACTTGAGAGTTTGTGTTGAGAAGTCAGCTGTGATTCGGATTGGATTTTCTTTTATAGGTCACTTGTTGCTTTTACCTAACAGCTTTTAAGATTTAATTTTTCTTTTTTAAATTATATTTTAAAGAGGGTTAAATTAAACATAACAAATAGAACAAAATAGATCATAAGAAAACAATGTAAGATACACAGATTTCAAAGAAAGACAACCAGAAATTTTCACTATCATATTATCTCTTGTTTTCTTCCAAATAGTTGTCCATATCTTCACATACAATGAATTCATACAAAACAAAATAAACTGATTAGAACAGGATTATCAAGGCATTTTAGGTCTTCAAGACAGACAATAGAGAAGTCAACAATGGCTGCCATTATCTCTCTTGTTCTCTTCAAAATAGCTGTCCATACCTTCAAGTATGTTGAAATTAAACAGTACAAAACAGACTAAGATCACTCTGAACAAAGAATAATAGTATTTCTGAATTTCACATCATGATGCTATGGAATCAGCACTAAGTACCTTAGTGTCTCTTTTTCTTCAAAATAGCTGTTCATTTCATCATGCATTATGTATTCTATTCTCATAAACTGTTTAGGAGAAGTTCTACGTATGTATGAGTCTCTATGAGTTTATCTATCCTTTCTGTGTTAGAGGGAAAAACAAAACAAAACAAAACAAAACAAATTTCTAGAAAAACATCAAACCAAAAACTCCAAATAAACAACAATAGCAAAGAACACAGAACACATACAGTATAGGCCTTCAAAACAAATTGGTATGACCATAACTAGGGTTGTTATTTTACATAATGATCTTCAAGAGTTCCTCAGATCACCATACAATAATATGCACAATTGTTCCAATCCTATGAACTATTCAACTATTTTGTTCCAAGAACTTACAGAATTTGTAGCACAATCACCTTAGCTATCCTAAGTGTGTTTATATAATTTTAGACATTTTTTCTTTTCCCTTCCTTTTTCTTTTTCATTTTCCCTGAGATATTATTTTTCCCCTTTAAGCAGATTCTTATCCTTTCACTGTATTTATTGAGGTTTTTATAGCTTATCTTACTATTTCTTACACTAGGAAGACTTTATGTTATTTATAAACATCGGTTTGATTTATTTCGCTTATGAGTATGGTCTCAAGTTGCATCCATCGACTTATAAAATATCTCAATATGATCATTCTTTATAGCTGAATAGTACTCCATTGTATAAAAATATATCTTTTTTTTATCCATTCATCAATTGATGAGCATTTAGGTTGTTTCCAAGATCTGGCTATTACAAATTGTGCTGCTATAAACATGGGTGCACATATATCACTGTGATACGATGTTTTCAGTTCTTCTGGGAATATGACCAGGAGTGGAATAGCTGGGTCAAATGGGGCTTCCAATACCAGCTTTTTGAGGAATCTCCAAATTAACCTCCACAATGGTTGAACCAGTCTACACTCCCATCAACAGTGCAGAAGAGTTCCTTTTCCCCACAGCCTCTCCAGCATTTGTTGTTTGTAGTTTTCTTTATCCTGTCCATTCTTTCTGAAGTGAGATAGAACCTCAGTGTTATTTTAATTTGCATTTCTCCAATGACCAATAATACTGAACATTTTTTCATGTATTTATTTGCCATTTGTATTTCTTCTTCTGAGTAGTGTGTATTCATCACAGATGCCCATTTTCGGACTGGGTCTTTGAATTTTGGGGATCTGATTTTTTTAATAATTCTTTATATGTTTTAGACAGAAGTTCTTTGTCTGAGGGACAGTTCACTAAGATTTTTTCCCAATTTGTGGGTTTTCTTTTCACTATGTTGGAGATTTCTTTTGACATGCAAAAACTCTAATAGGACACAATCCCAGTTATTGATTCTGTTAAGTATTTTGCATGTGGTTTGATTCTTGTTCATGAATTCTCTACCTACCCCTATGTCTTCAAGATTTCTACCTACTTTGTCTTTCAAAAGATTTAGTGTTTCTGTTGTAATGTTTACATCTTTGATTCATTTAGATTTTAGTTTAGTACATAGTGATAGGCATGGATCTAATTTTAGTTTTCGGCATACAGAGAGCCAATTTTTCCAGCACCATTTATTGAAGAGACTATTTTTCTTCCAGTGGATGTGTTTGGCCCCTTTATCAAAGATAAAGTGGCTGAGTGCATTTGTAGTTGTGGTTGTATCTTCTATTATGTACCATTGATCTTCAGGTCTGTTTTTATTCCGGTACCATGCTGATTTTATTACAGTAGCTTTGTAGTATAACTTCAAGTCAGGGATTGTGATGCCTTCTGTCTTGCCTTTATTGCTTAGAATTGCCTTTGCTATTTTAGGTCTCTTCTGGTTCTAGATGAATTTTAGGGAGTGGTTTCTCTAGATCTGTGAGATATGCTAGTGGCATTTTGATTGGGATTGCATTAAATCCGTATAACAATTTTGGGAGAATGACCATTTTCACAATATTTGTTCTTCCTACCCATGAACAAGGGATTTCTTTCCATTTTCTGAGGTCCTCTTTGATTTCTTTTTCAGGGTATTATAATATTCCCCGAATAGATCTTTTGCTTCTTTTGTTAGATTAATTCCTATGTATTTCATTTTTTAGATGTTATTGTAAAAGATGTGGCTTCTCTTATTTCTCTCTCAGTGGTTTTGTTGCTAATGTACAGAAATGTTATTGACTTTTGAGTGTTGACTTTGTATCCCACTACATTACTCAATTTATTTATTATACCTAGGAGTCTTTCAATGGATTTTTGGGGGTCTTCTATGTAGAGTATCATGTCATCTGCAATTTCTTTTCCTATCCTTTTATTTCTCTCTTTTGTCTAATTGCTCTGGCTAGTATTTCTGCACTTATTGAATAGGAGTAGTGATAATGGACTTCTTTGTCTTGTTCTTGATTTTAGGGTAAAGGCTTTCAGTTTTTGGCCATTTAACATGATGCTGGCTGTTGGTTTGTCATAGATTACTGTTATCATATTAAGATAAAGACCACCCATTCCAATTTTCTGTAAGGTTTTTATCATGAATAAGTGTTGGATCTTATCAAAAGCTTTTTCTGCATCTATAGAAGTGATCATGTGGTTCTTACTTTTGGCTTTATGGATACTGTGGATTACATTTATGGATTTGCACATGTTGAACCATCCCTGCATCCCTAGGATGAATTCCACTTGGTCATGGTGTATAATTTTCTTGATGATTTGCTGTATTTTGTTTGCCAGAATTTTATTGAGAATTTTTGCATCTATGTTCATTAGGGAGATTGGCCTGTAGTTCTCTTTTTTGGTTGGGTCTTTCTCAGGTTTTGGTATTAGAGTAATATTTGCTTCCAGGAATGAGTTAGGGAGAATTGCTTCCCTTTCAACTTCATTGAAAAGTTTGAAGAGTGTTGAAATTAAATCTTCTTTTAATTTCTTGTAGAATTCCACAGTGAATCCATCTGGACCTGGGCTTTTCTTTGTTGGTAAAGATTTAATTACATTTTCAATTTTGTTAATTGAAATACATTTGTTCAGCAGTTTTACATATTTTTGACCCAGCTTTGGTAATTCATATGTTTCTAGGACTCTGTCCACTTCTTCTGGGTTATCAAGCCTATGAGAGTAGAGGTTTTTGAAATAAGTATTGACGATCTTTTGTATTTCCACAGAGTCTGCAGTGATTTCACCCTTTTCATTCCTTATTGCGTGTATTTGAGTTTTTTCTTTTTAAAAATAAGGTTGATTAGGGGCTTCTCAATTTTATTTATTCTTTCAAAGAACCAACTCTTTGATTCATTGATTCTTTGTATTGTTTTCTTAGTCTCTATTGCATTGATTTCTGCTCTGACTTTTATAATTTCCTCCCTTCTTTTGGCTTTGGGTTTGACTTGCTGTTCTTTCTCTAGATGTTTGAGGTGTAGCATCAGGTTGTTTATTTGTGTTCATTTTGTTTTCCTGATGTGGTAATTCACTGCAATAAATTTTCCTCTGAAGACTTTTTTCATTGCGTCCCACTGGTTCCAGTAAGATGTGTTAGTATTTTTTGTTTACCTGTAAATATTGTTTAATTTCTTCTTTTATTTCCCATGACCCACTGATTGCTCAGGAGTGTATTATTCAATTTCCATGTGTTTGTGGAGGTTTTGCAGTTTCTATTGTCATTAATTTCTAGTTTCATGGCACTATGATCTGATAACATGCATGGGATAATTTCAATTCTTTTGCATTTACTTAAGCATGTTCTGTGGGCTAGTACATGGTCTATTTTAGAGAACATTCCATGTGCCGCTGAGGAAAATGTATATTGTGATTTTGCTGGGTGGAACACTCTGTATACATCTACTAAGTCCATTTGTTCACAGGTGTGATTCAGTTTTGTTATTTCTTTGCTGATTTTCTGTCTAGTTGATCTGTCCCTCTGTGTCATTGGCATGTTAAGGTCTTCTGTTATAATTGTGTGTAGGGAGCGGCTCAGAATGGCTGCTGCTGCCCTGCCCCTCCCACCTGAGGGCATTTTGTGTGTCAGCCTACATTTCCCATGATCCTCCCCTTGCCTACAATGCACATGGTGTAAGCAACTTCCTGCTTCAGCCTACATTTCCCATGATCCTCATGTCTGCCTACATTACCCATAATCCTCTCCTGCTTACGTCATATATCCAGATGTGACGATGACCTATCAAATAACACTCTGTGCCCTCTTCCTGCCCCATTGGCCCGCCTCCACCCTATATATGTTGTAACGATTTTAAAAATAAACGAGGCTTGAATGGAATCCCGCCAAGCCTCCCTCTCTCTTTTCTCTTGCCCAGCCCCCATCTCCATCCACTCTCCAGGTGAAGGCCCATGGACTGATCCACGGGTCGGATCAATTGTGTTATTGCTTATTTGATTTTTCACTTCTGTTAATATTTGTTTTGTATCGTTGGATGCTCCCAAATTTGGTGCATATATATTTAAGATTGTTATCTCTTCCTCTTGAAGTTTCCCCCTAACTAGTATGTAGTGACTTTCTTTATCTCTTTGGATCATTCTTGGTTTGAAGTTCACATTGTCTGCAAACAGAATAGCTACCTCTGTTTTTGTGCAGGGGGTGGAGGGGATCTTGCTGCATGTAGTATTGTTTTCCATCCTTTGACTTTCAGTCTCTGAGTTTCCTTTTGGGTTAGATGGATTTCCTGTATATAGCATATGGTTGGATGTTGTTTCTTGATCCATTCTGACAGTCTGTTTCTTTTAAATGGTGAATGGAGGCCATTTACATTAATGGTTATAACTGATATATATTGGTTTACTTTTGACATGTTATCTTCCTGCTGTTGATACTTTACCTTTCTACCTTGTTTAATTGTCTGCCTTGCTTAGTGGTTTTTTCCTATATCTATCTAGAGTGTCTTTCAGTATTCTTTGCTGGGTTGGTTTGATGATCATGAAGTTCTTCAGCTGTTCTTTTTTGTGGAAGTATCTTATTTCTCCATCCTCTTTGAAGGACAGTTTTGCAGGTACATAAATCTGGGTTAGAAATTGTTTTCCTTTAAGATCTGAAATACTTCACTCCACGCTCTTCTTGACTTCACTGTTTGTGTTGAGAAATCTGCTGTGATTCTGACAGGCTTTCCTTTATAGGTGATCTGTCTCATCTGTCTAGCAGCTTTTAATATTCTGTTCTTATGTTGGATTTCTGGGATGTTGATTATTATATGTTTGGATGTAGTTTTATTTTGGTTTTAGTTATTTGGAGTTCTATATGCTCTATTCTCATGTTTGGGAAATTTTCAACTATTACTTCTAGAAATAGTCTCTTGATGTTTGTGTTGTCACCTTCTTTTTCATTTATACCTATCAATGTTATGTTGTTTTTCTTTGTGTCATTGTGCAGCTGTTGAATTGCTATTTCCTGACTCCTTGTTATTTTTTAAAGGATCTTTTCTTCCTAGTTCACTAGCTGAAATCTTGTATTCAAGGTCTAAAATTCTATCTTCACTTTCATTGAAAGTGAAGTTGGTTTTGCCAGCTTTCAATGGAAATTTTGTTTTGTTGTATATCTCTTTGAATTTTCTTCATGCATTCTGTTTGTTTCTTATATTGTTCATTCAGGGTTTCCATCTTTTTGCATTGTTCCTCTAATTTTTACACTAGTCTACTTTAGATGTGTTCAGCATTTCTTTCATTATATTTATCATTTCTTCTTTTATCTGGGAGATTATTTCTGATCTGAGTTCTTTTATAGCTTCCTGGAGTTGTTTCTTTACTTCAGTTATTATCATTTCAGGAATTTCAGGTATATGGCTTATATTTTCTTCTGTGTCCATGTCTCCTAGGCTTTCTTGGATTGGACTAGAAGTTTGAGATTGCATTTTGCTCTTTCATTTTGTCATTTTCCTATATTTCTGGGTTTCAAGCAATGTTTCAAAGCTTCTCCCATGCTCTGGGAATCACTTGGCCCATTTTTAGCTCCCAGGACAGACTGCAAGCAACTGCTAGTCACTTAGAGGTGTAAGTGTGGCCCAGTTAGGCTTTTGGGTACCTCCCATGAATCCTCTGTTGATTTGGGATTCTGGGCATGGTCTTACTACCTGGGAGTGACGTTCCAAGGCTTTCCTGTGCATTAGAATTCAACCTGCCCATGTTTAGCTCCCGGGACTGAATTCAGGCCCCTGCTAGCTGCTTGAAGTTCACTGGGTGAGGCCAAGATTTTATTCTTGTGTTGAATTTCTGGAATCTACACTATGATATGCCTGGCTATAGATTTTTTAAATCATAGCTAACTGGATTTCTATATGCTTCACTTATATTTGTCAAATTCTTTTTCTCTATCAGGGATGTTTTCTGCCATGACACCTGTGAACAGTTTTTTAATATCACTTGTGCTATCTCCTGTTTTTCATTCACTCCAATTAATCAATTTAGGTTATCCTTGTTTACCTCATGTAGCAGGTGCTGGATTGACTTCTTATGGTTTTTGTTATTTTTGAGAGACCTTTCTTTCATGGTTACTAACTTCAAGCCTGTCTCTTATATTTGAGACACTGTCCCCACATTGTCTTAATCTGTTGCAAATACTTTGAATAGAGATTTCATTCTCCTGGATATCCATTTGAATCTGTCTTTTGGATTCCATTTCTGTTCTGTGCTGAGCATTTACAGCTTCCACAATTTTCTTAAACTTGTCTATTTTTTTTTTTTTTTGTCTGTGTCTACTCTAGCATCACTAAGCATGGCATTTATTTTGGACACCATCTCTGCAGTTATCTGAGAGATTATTTCTGATTTAATTTTTTCCAGAGCCTCATTCAACTTCTTTGCTGTTAGTAAATCAGAGATACCAGGTGGGTAGCTTTCAGATTGTCCCACCTCATCGGCCTCTGGGTTTGTCTTTGGTGAACTAGATATCAGGGATTGCATCTTGTTTAATTGTCTTCTCGTTCTCTTTTCTTTTTTTAGTTTAATTCTTGGGGTGATGCTTATAAATTGCCTGTGGTGGGTTGCTTAATTAATAGTATTTAGGGTTCTTAGGTAAAAGGCTACTTCTCTGATATATCTTCCAGGTGTAATGGTTTTTGGATTTTGAGTCTGTTGAAATATCTTACTTCCTCAATTTATTGGCGATGAGAGGTTGCTACTTGTTTGGCCCAGCCCCCCGGTTCTTTATCACTGTGCTACAGTATTTTCTGTGACCTTAGTCAGTATGTCATATAACACCAGGAAGGACAGCTGTTTACAACAATTACATCACTTTTGGCTATAGTTGTACCAGTAATATCAAGCACAGCCTAGCAAATAACAAACTGAGATAACCATTAATTTGCCACTTTTAACTGTGTGAACCAGATTCATGGTTATATAACAACAGTTAAAACAAACCATAAAGTTGTATACAGTATCCATCCAGCCAACTCCAATTATGTCTTCAGGGCTTAAAATTTAAAATGAGTTAAGCAGAAAAAGAAATGGAAGGAGAGGGAGAGATTAGAATTAAGGTGGGAGGGCAAAGGGGACCTCACTAACTCTGTAAAACTGGTTTTTCCAGATGTTTCCCAGTCAATCTTCTCTCACTTGGTAAGCAGAGTCCTCAGCACTCTCTACAGCTAGTGCAGTTCTTTACATTTGCTGCTCCCTCCACTGCTGTAACTCTCTGTGGATGCCTTGGGGGTCAGCGGCAGTCACCATTGCCTAAGGTTTGAACTGCTCCTCTCACGCAGTGAGTCCCCTCTCAGGGAAAAATGTGCCCATGGCTATCTCCTTGTTCTTTATTAAAGTTTGTCTCCATGGGCTTCCATTCATGCTTCAGAATCTTTCTGCATCCAAGGGACTCACTTCCCTCCTTCTGGTCTTCCTTACATTGCTATGTTCCAGGGTCTGGGTGGTGACTCTCCACAGGCTCTCTCTTCCCTGTTTACCACTCCACCATCTTGGTGCTCCTCTGTAATAAGCTTTTAAATGAGGTAATATGGATCTTCCTAAACTGCCCTTCTTTTAAAAATATTTTTGAATATTCTTCACACATCACAATTCCATGTAAATTTAAGTAATTTATCAATTTTTGCAAAGAAATGAAAAGATTTTGGTCAAGAAAGGATGGTGTTGAATTTACATACTATAAATGTAAAATACTGATTCTGCTGATTAATGAACATAGAATGTTTATCAGTAATTAAAAGCCTTTTAATTTTCTTTCAACAACTGTTTTCCAGTTTTTATAAGTTTCCATGTATTTTAAAAAATTTCTTTGTAAGTTTACAATTATTTTACCCTACTAAAATTGAATATTTAAAATATTCACTTTTGGATTGTCTATTCCAAATATAGGGAAATGTAATTGATTTTTATGTGCTGAGATTATATCCTCAAAATGCTAAATTTAGGGCTGTGGGTTATAACTCAGTTGAAGGCTTTGGGCTCAGTCCCCAGTACTTAAGATGTCAGTGAGTACATACATTACTTTTAATAGTTTTTGAATGGATCCCTTAGGATTTTTTACATATACAATCATATTTGTGAGTAGAGAGAGTTTTAATTCTTCCTTTCAATCTGGATACCTTTGATTTCTTTTTCTTGCCTAATTGCATTAGCTAGAAATTCCTGTAAAATATTGGAAAAGAATTTGGCAAAAACAAACATTCTTATTTTGCTCTTAATCTTAGGATAAAACCATTTAATCTAAAAGTCTAAAGTGAGTTTACTATATACAATACATTGTAGATATTGTTTTACTTTAATATAGTCTGGAAATCTCTGTCTTTTGACTTTTTGGATTATTTAATCCATTTATATTTAATGTCATTATCAATATGTTAGTTTCATCTGCATTGTATCTTTTATGTTCCATTTTTATCCTTACCCCCACTATTCCTCTCTTTTTTTCCTTAAATGAATATATTCTAATACAGTAGTTAAATATTTTAATGACATTTCTGTGAAGCTTCCTTAGTAGCTGTTTAGAGCTTGTATGTATCTTAACTTACCAAGAACAGTTTCAGATGTAGTAAACTCCAGCAAGTTCTAGTAATGTTACTTCTATTTGGTGCTATTCCTTTTCACTTTTCTTGTGGTTTTATTGTTATATTCTATCACTAAGTATTTCAGACTCAAAAATATATTGTTAATAATTATTATTTTATATAATTATGTCTCCTACGGAAGCTACAGAAGAAACAAGGTAAATGTATAATTGTAGTTTTTGTTGTAGTAACCTTCAATTTATCATGTGTGCATGATATCTATGTATTCTGGTGGATGCACATTAATATACAGAGTTATTCTTTGCTATGGTTTGTATGTAGATGTCCCCCCAAAGCTTCCTATGGTCATAGATTTGGCTTTTTGGAGGTAGCTGGATCTAGGCTGTGTGCTGATGAGATCAAGACTGTAATGCTGGAATTGATTCATGGTGTAATGCTAGAATTCAGGCTGCCCCACCCTAAAAGTGAGGAGTCTAGGTAAGGTATAAAGAATATGTGATTTATGGTTTGCTACTTGCAATTTTGTTGCTTAGCTGCTTTCTGCCTGTCATGAACCACTTCTCTGCAATGCCTGTCTACTATACATGGAAGCCAGCCAATTATGGACTGAAACCTCTACAAACTGTGAGCTGAAATAAACTTTCCTTCTTTCACTTTGAGTGTCAAATAGTGAATTTGTCTTAACAAAGTAATTAAAACATTTCTTTAACTGAAGACAGTTTGATCTCATTACCTACTTTGTTGTGTTTATTTCTAAATGTATCACAGTTCTATATTTTATAGGCTCAACAATATATATCATTCATATCATTTTATACAATTGTTTTTCAAATTAGTTAAGAAAGGAGAATAAATGTGCATTCTGTTGTTTTAAGTAAATAATTACCTTTACCAGTTTTCTGGTTTCTCTTTCTCTCTCTCTTTCTCTCTCTCTCTCTCTCTCTCTCTCTCTCTCTCTCTGTGTGTGTGTGTGCGTGTGTGTATATTCAGATTATTCTCTGGGGTTGTATTTCTTTTCAGCCACAGGAATGCTTATTGCTTGTAAAATGTTCTGCAAGCAGCAAATTTTCTGTTTATGTTTTTCTTGAAATGTGTGTATTTCACTTTAAGTCTTGAAATACAGATTTTCTGATTGCTTTAGAATTGATACATTTCTTTTTCTTTGAGCATTTGGACTATGTCATTCCATTATCTTCCACTATCTTTTGTTTTTACAAGAAGATATTTTATTTGTGTTGCTGCTGAAGGTGATGAATCACTTTTCTCTTACTGTGCCAAGATTTCCTCATGTCTTTGGCCTTCAGTGTTTGGACAACACGCAGGTCCTTTATGTTTATCCTACTTATTCTATACCATGTTGGTGTGCGTATTAGTATATCATCTTTCTCTGAGATTCTGTTCATTTTTCATTCTTTTTTCTCTCTTTTCTTTGGATTATATAGGTTCTATTGATTTGTCTTCAGGTAGGTCATCTTTTCACCTTCCGGTTCAAATCAACTGCGGAGCTCCTCTAGTCAATTTCTTCATTTCTGCGATTGTACTTTTAACTCGAGAATTTTAATTTTCTTTTTCTTCTCCCTCTACCTCTCGCTTTCCCTCTCCCTCTCTTTCCTTCTCCTCCTTTTCCTCCTCCTTTTTATTCTTCTATGATCTCTATCTCTTTACTGATACTGATATTTTCTAGTTGATGTGACATTGTCATCACATTTTCTTTTACTTATGTAACCATTGTTTTTAGTTCTATAGGGATATTTCTCACAGCTGCTTTGAGTGCCTTGTTTGTTAAAACTGATACCTTGTTGCTCTCAGGCACTTTCTTTTACCCAACCTCCATATATGTTGTATTTTTCTATTTCTTTGTATATTTTTGCATTTTTGTTGGAAAATGGGTATTTAAGGTAAGATGTTGGAGTTACTCTCCATTCTGCTTTCCCCTGCTCGTGTCTTTTATTGCCATTTGCTCAGTGACTGACTGGGTGCAGTATTTTAGTGAAGTCTATTTCCCTTCACCACAATGTGCAGCCTCCAGTGCTTCAGGTCTGTGGAACTCCTCCGCTGCCGTACTGTCCTTTACCAGTTTTAACCTTCTAAGCATCAAGACTGGATGTCAGAGCCTGTCACATGGCTTATTGCTTCTATTGATGTAATTTTGTTATGAATAAGGTTTTGAGATGAAAATATTTCATAAAATATATTTTCTTTCTGTTGTATTTTTCTAGCATAATTATTCTGCTGGTTAGCATCATCTAGCATAAAATTAGTTTGTTGCTTTATTGAATTTGTTTGTTTTTTTAAGGAAAATTCATACTTATGAAAGGAAATTCAGTAGAATTGTATATGTACGCATACCCTCATCATAAGTAAGAGTAAGGCCACTTTTATTAAAGTGGTTTAAGAAATTTACTATTCTTTTCCTATTGGGGGAAGTTGATATTTAAATTACTATTTGCTAATTGAAAGTTTAGAGAAATTTTTTTTTTGTCTTTTTCCTTTTTATCGGTACCAGGGATCGAATTCACGACTGCGTGCTTGCAAGGCAGGTGCTTACGCCGCTGAGCTAAATCCCCAGCCCCAAGTTTAGAAAAAATTAATTGAAGTAAGCTTTTATTTTGATAATGGGGTGTGAAAATTTTTTCAACGTATTTAACTACTGGATATTTAAATTTATTCTTTTTTAAAATTTTTTTGATGTTTCATATTTTTAGTATAGAAATTGGAAAAATATAGGTAGCTTAGGTCTTACAGGTCTGAATTTGAATTTCAGCTGCATCTCTAATTAGGTGAATGAACCTAAATATATAACTTTATCTGTGAGCTTAAGTTCTTGCCTATGAAAGGACAAGTGTTTGCCTCATCAGGTTATTACAGTGAGGAACAGGGGAAGTGTGTGTAAGACACACAGCACTGTGACAGGGTACATGGCCAGTGCTCAGTCAGGTTTGCAAACAGTTTATTTCACAGAACTTAAAATGCAGCAACACTCAACTATGCAAAGTGTTTCTTGGTACATTTTTCCTATTATTTTGGTTCTCCACTTTCTGATTTATTTTTAGTTTTATTACTTTTAAAAATTAGATTTTGTTGTTTAGACATGCATTGAAAGGAGTAATCTTTGGTTATGTTAATCTCTTCTCTTAGTTTTATCTATTCTTTAATCAATTTGTTTCTTATCATAGTTTCTTATTCTGTAGTTTTCCTTCATTTCCTTATCTTGTAAAGTTAGAACTTAACTTTCTCTTTTTTTAAAAGGATGAAAACAGTTAAAACTATGAAATTTTTCTTGAAACAATGTTTTAAACGTTTCATATAGATTTTGATATATAATTGCTCTTCTCTTAATATTCTGTTTTGGGGTTCTGAGTATGTCTATTAGAACTAGATTTCAGGCATGCAGTGGAAAGGACGCTAGCTAAAGAAACCATTATAACAATCAGCTGAAAAGCAATAGGCAGCTATCTGCCTGCTGTATATTAAAATTGAATATAAGTATTTCTGGGGCCTGGCAGTAAAATCAACACATTTGGTGCCTATATATGCCGAGCACTGTCCTCCTACTGGTAATTTGCATGTGTACATCCTTAGTTCTCAGGACAATGCTATGACCTTTGTTTTATTTCTTCCTTTCTACAGTTGACATCAGAATCATCAAATGAATTGCCCAAGAGCTCAGAGGAAGTACAATCCATTTCTCAGGAATATGAGTTGGGCATTTCTTCTGTATTATGTCATGTCACTTCAATAATTTCTTAAAGGCTTATTTAGAGGCCCAATCTAATTACCTAGAATATTAATGGCAAGCATTATTACTTTTTAAATTAACTTTGTGGAACAAGATTGGTCATGCTTCTTTTGAAATGTTATGTAAGATAAATTACCATGAAAGAAAACAAAGATGTCAATGGAAATGTTTTTCAAAAATATGAAAATGCTTATATGTGGATGAGCTTATTCATCTATTTTATATAACTCTATAAGACTAAGCCTGGTAAGATGATGACATAGAATATGTATTAATAATTGTTGTGGTCAAATAGTCATTACATAACAAGCATTGTATTACAAGCATGTCATATACATTAGTTCTATGACTCCTTTTCAGAGTCGTGGGAAGTACTATCATTTTTATGTTCCCTTGGTTATAAACTGGCATACTAGTGCTCTAAAGTGTTAAGTAACTCATACCAAGTTGGAGAAACAGGAAATGGTACAGTCAGTGCTTAAATTCAGATTATTTGACTTCAAAACACAAGACAATTTTTTTACTTCATTATTTTTCTGGAAAGGCAAAATAAGGCCAAATAGAAAATTAGTATAAAAGAAAATATAGTGATACACTGTTTGACAACGCAAGTAAGTTCTGAGAAATGTGGCTTAGGTGATTTAATCATTGTGCAGACATCGTAGAGTGTACTTACATAAACCAAGATGGAATAGGTAAACCATTTAACCCGAACTCTTGATGCAATCAAGACATGCACTAAACACAAGATGTATGAGGCTTCTGCATTATAATAGGACATGTAGTTTTAAAGAAAACTTGTCTGTGTGTTTCTTTGTAAATAGGAATATACTCTAAAGTAATGACAGAAGTCTGGTAAATATACAAACTGTAACATAGTCCTTAATCATTATTAGTTATCAAATATTATGTACAGAATTGTGCATACTAATCTTGGTTACATTGTTACAATGGACAATTTGAATCAATAGTATTTTAATTTTTCCAATGATTTTTAAAGGGCTTTTTCAATTCAAATATCTTAAATATTAATTTTGGCCTTGTCAGAAATGGAAGCTGGGATGATGAGTCTGAGATATTTGAGTATATGTTTCACCTTAAGAATTAGTAATTTACAGCTCCCCTCAAGAGACTAAGAGATTCAAAGAACACTGAAAAAAATAACTGCAATGGAAATCCAAACCCCACATACCAGTGTTTTAGATTTCACAAATGCTTCCATGGCCGCAAATGCAAAACCCCATCAGCACTGAGGAGAGCCTTTCTGCTCTCACGGCTCTCCCCGTACATCGTGCCACGTTCCAGTAACCATGCTCTGATACGGAAATGCTGGCTTGACGTTCATGTACACTGGTTCCTCAAAACAAGTTCTACCACCTCTGCACCATTTTGATGATCTACTTCATAGAATATTATATGTGACAAAGTTGTCACGGCAGTATCAATCAACAATTAAAGTAAGGGAATACCTGTGATGAGTTGTATTTTGACCACAACTGTGATATGTCAGTTACACTTGAGTGAGAATTTAAGCCAAATAGTAAGGCTCTGGGTGTGTGTGTGTGTGTGTATGATTGACACTGGGCTACAAATGAGGAGGAAGGGGTGGCACCAATCAATAGGTTTGTATCCTGGATAGTATAAAAGATGGGGAAGAATAAAGGGAATCTTCTCTTGTCTTCTTTGAAGGAACGCTGGTCTTCCCCATTGCCTTTAGATGTTCACCTCTTGCACTTTCAGTCTCCCAGGGCAGATTTTTTGGGTGTCCAAAACTAACTTTCTCCAAACTCTGCAGTAAGTGCAAAGGTTTGACCTTGGACTGGATCATTCAGCTTTCCAGAGTGAAGGTGATCACTTTGTATTTTTTTACTACTGATTTTGTAGGGGCTCAGTGTAAGCCTATCTAGCAAAGTCATCTACATCTATATCTTTACCTATTCGTGTTTAAGTATCTATCCCTATCTCTAGCTCTATCATCTGTATTGTATCTCATCTCTATTTCATCTCTGTTTCTATTTCTAGCTCTAGCTCTAGCTCGCTGTTCTTCTAGTGAACACTAACTGATACAACTACTGTTGCTGGTACCTGGGACAAAGTGATGCCTGAATTAAGGTGTATTTTTATGGCTATTGTACAAAAACCAGACTTTGTGTCTACAAAATTTGAACCTGTCTTCATTTGTAAGGAAGACTTGCCCCCTAATTCATTTTGAGTCAGAATAACCGTCTGTGAAACCTCAGTCTATAGGGAGAAATCTGACTGCGACTCAGTGGCTACATCGACTAAGCGGAACAAGCTCCATCAGCCTCGTCTCCACCCTCTTTGAGTTACTGCTGTATGACCTGAGCAAGCCTTGAAACTTTTGTGAACTTTGATTTTTTTTAAACCTGTAAAATAGTGGTATCAATAATATATTTTCTATGAGATTATGCTGTGGAGCTAAGACAAAATATAGACTGTGAAACGTTTTTATAAACTGTAAAGTGTCATGAAGGAAGAAAGAGAGTTATTATTATTTTAACACTGGTGTTCTGGCAGAGCCTGGACTCCAGCCGAAAGCAGGCTGACTCAGAAGCAGGTTTGTAGGGGAGCTGGAAGCCTGCTGGGGCATTGCTAGGAAACTGGTAGAGAAATTTACGTCACTGGGTTCTGTCCTTATCTGGGTAACACAGAGAATTTACCAAGAGCTCAAATGGGGCAAGCAACCCATTTTAGATAACTTGGGAAGAATGTATTGGGTTCCTCTTAAGGAGCGAGAAAAGATGTGAACAGGCTCCAAAGAAAGCAAGTGTTTCTTGCTTGCAAAGAGGAAGGCACTTCCTGAACATTTCTGATCAACAGTTGCAATGCCATCTGGAAGGCAGAGGGAGAAGGCTGGCTCTTAGGTTTGCTTTCAGAAGGGGAAGCCTTTGTCCCTGGCATCATTTGGATTTTTGTAAGGAGACGCAGCTCAGTAGCATAAGCCCTGGGAGTCCCTCTAGGCTCAGCTCCTGGGTTCATCGCACTGCAGCTTCTTTGCTGAGGATAACAAACGAGTCTGGGTAAAAATGAGTCTGTGACCTTGGAAACCAAAATTGTGGAGAGGCTTCCATGCTCTTTTATATGTTGAAAAATGTTTCATGTCCTGTTTCTCTATGCCATTTATCCTCTTACCACTGTCTTGGTTCCTGTGATGGGACTGTTTTCACTTTTTTGTAGATTCTAGGAGTAGAGAATATCCAGCAGATGTGTCACTTCAGCTATCCTTGATGGAACACCTTGTCTTCCATCCTCCCTCTGAAGAATTTCCTCTTGACATTAGAACTCCGTTCCAAGGCATCTGTTTTCACATTCTCTCTATTTGTGCTATCATTAAAAAGCCACAAAATTTGAGGTTGATTTTGATCCCTCTCACTCTCTCATCTAGTGTAATGTCAATAAATCCTACTGACTATCCGCCTGTGGCTCTGCCTGGCCCACTCCACTTTTGCTTGGCTACTTCATTATGCCTTTCCTGAGCCATTTATTTGGATATCACTCTATCTTTTAGTCACTTTAATACTCATCCTGGAAGCTGTTGATGTCTCTTTCCTGAAAAGCTGCAAGGGCCATTTCCTTGCTTGAAAAGTTTCTGGTAACTCTGTGCTACTTAATGAAGTGCACATGCTCCTCTATGGCATTCAAATGAGTTCCTTTTAGAGAAAATACTGGGAGTCATATGATCAAATAGAAGAATACTAGGAATCATATGATCAAATATATAGGCTTAATACAGTGTGGTCTTGGGCTGAGCTCTTGACATGATCGAGATCATTGTCATAAGTGACAATGAATGGTGGGTAGTAGGGAATAAAAAGATTAAACATGTAAGAATATTTTAAATCAAAATTCCATGGAACATTAGCAAGTACTTAGGTTTCTGAACTACTTTTGGTTTGAGGAACTGGTAGTAGCTGAAATGTTATGTAATAACTGATGGATGGGTGTGTTAAACAAACTGGCTATGAAGTTTGTTCCATCAAGAGCCTGTAAGAATTAAATCTCAATGTAGGATCACCATTGTTGAGAAAAGTGATGGAGTTTGTTGAATAAAGCCATTTAGGATCCATTTTAAAAATAAGATCACCCTCTAATTTGTATATGCTTTGTTTAACAGCCTGTATATTCTTGCTTCTATCACCATCTGGTTTTTCCCATCTTCAAAGATAAAAGATCTCATTCTTTAAAACATAGAAACCTTTTGCGAAAGTCTCTACCTATATTTCTTGCACAAAGAGTTGTTTAGAAACTAGAATATAGGGTTGCTGGTTGATGGACAATCCTGGGGGAAAGAAAAGAGAAGAAATTTAGGTCCAGTAAATTATCTTGATTAGGACTAATTAAAAAGCAGATAGAAAAGATTCTCTTATGTGCTTAACATACTAAAAAGGCTACACACGGAATAGTGAGCACTGGTTACATCTGAGAAGTTGTTTCAGCACCTAGATGAGCCAGTTTTCCTGTGTGCCTTCTGCACATGGGATTTAACCATGAGGATGCACTATTGTTACTTTAAAAGCAGTCTAATAGCTCAGTAGGTATTGCCGTGCAAATGATTCACACTGCATTGTTAATTTAAAAAGTGATAAATATTCTATATTGCACAATCCCATTTTCAAGTAAATACATATGCGTATTTTCCATTATAAATTTGTGAGAATACGGCTGCGTGTGGAAGTATATACTACAACTGTAGCTACCCAAGAGGCTGAGGGGGAAGGATCATTTGAGCTCTGGAGTTCGAGACCAACTCAGGCAACATTATGAGACTTCATTTCAAAGCATAAAAAAGTGTTAGTATATTAATATATGCCAGCATATAATCTATCTATCTATCTATCTAGAGAAAGAGAGAGAGAGAGAGAGAGAGACAGACAGACAGACAGAGTAAAGCAGACAGAAACAGAGGAAGGCACATGAAAAACAGGTAGAAACAGAATATATTGGGGGAACAGATGCAAAGAAGTTGTTGGTAATGTTTATCTCTCCAATGTGAGAGATTTTAGAAGCATTAACTTTCTGGGAAATATATGGCTATTATCTTTTAGTTTTAAATAATAAGCCAATATTGCTTCTATAGTCAGAAAAATAATAAAATGGTTTTTTCAATTACAAAAAACTCCTTTTTTAAAAATGTTTTATCACAAGAATTCAAGAAAGGAAATCAGAAAAATGTCATGGAAGGATTTAGTTCTGTAAGACACCATTAAATAAAGAACCTGAAGCTAGCCTATGTTGACCCCCAGGATTAGTCATTCGTTGGATAGTAGCATATAGGTAATAATCCATGTCTTAGAATTCAATTGTTTCTTTCTCATATTTGCCCTAAGAATATATTATTACATGTAAATTGTTCTTACCTTTTGGTTCTGAGTTAAACATGTTTTTATACAAAATATATGCAAACCTATAAATTTATATTCATACATAAATATATAATGTATATTTATATGTAAAATGTATTTAAGTCTGTGATTATGACATCTTTAGGAAGTCCAGTGATCCACTATATTAGTAGAATCTGCTGCAACTTAATTTTGCAAGTTACTTCATCTCACTAAATTTTGGTTTTCTTTTCTGTGAAGTGGCGATAAAAAGAATTTGTTCAGAGTTATTATGTGGAAATAATAAGTACCAGCTGCTATGATGACGAAGCAACAGTGATGGTAAAGTCGATGATGAGGTAGGATGTTGGCAAGATGATCCAATTACCCCGAGGACATAAATATTTACAGGTGTAGGCTGGGGGTTCAGCTCAGTGGCCAAAGTGCCTGCTTGGCAAACACAAAGTCCTGAGTTGATCTCTGTTTTTGTTTTGTTTTTTTTTTTTTTTTTTTTAATTTTTTTACATGTGGCAGTGTAGCACAGAGGGTGCAAAATGTATACTGAAAGACAAACCCCGGGTTATTTTGGTCTTTCTTTCCCAGACTTCCTTCAGGAATACAATGACCAAGGGCCCCACCCTGGGAGACACAGTAACACCTGCATACATTTTGTCCCAAATATGATACTACCCTACACTTTCATAGCTCATGAATACTTTCCACTTATATGGAAATAATATGCTTTAGCTTCAAGTGTTTGCATTTGATACTTGAAAAATTGGAGGTATTTTCTACCTTAGGTGGCTTGCCCACATTTAGTGATTGTTTACTATTTATTTATTTGTACCAGGGCTCAAACTCATGATCCCACACTTGTAGGCAGGTGCTTATGTCCTTGAGCTAAATTCCCGGCCCTGATTACTGTTTTCTGAAGCAGAGTCTTGCCATGTACTGCAGCCTGACCTTGAACTTACGTGTCTCAAGACTCCCTTGAGCTCACATTCCTACTGTTTCAGCCTCCTGAGTACTGGAATGAAAGCTCTCTGAGTTTTGGAACGACAGATGTAAGCCACTACATCTAGCTTCATTTTGGCCATCAGTCACACTCGAGTGCAAGAAATGTTGAATTTTTTTAATCAAATAAAATCTGATTCTGAGTCTCTGCCTTAATAGAAAGATTAAAAAAATTCAATCGCCATCATTATGTAGGAATTTTCTCCTTCCTTAAAGTTATATAACAAATCCTTTGGTTTCAGTCTTTCACAGTGACCACTGTTTGTCCATACTTGTGTGATTCCTTAACTGGGCAGAAAACTGCTAATGATAGAGAGTGAATCATTGTTGACACTAGATGTGAGATCTGACATCTCTCTGAGGTACCAACCCTTCTTTTTAGACAGTGCTGGGAATCAGGCCCCAGGTTCCCATTTGTAGAACCCACAGAATATGTTGCCAACATAGAATATTCACCTCTAGTTTTCCCTTTCCCAGCACAAATTGCTGCAGGAGCTTAAAGTGTGGGAAATCAAGGCCTAGAGAAGTTTTACCCTAAGGGCATTCTCCTTGAGCTCTAAGTGAAAAAAAGTGCAAAGGCCTGGGTACGATTTAAATCTCAATCTCTCTCTCTCTCTCTCTCTCTCTCTCTCTCTCTCTCTCTCTCTCTTTTTCATTTCTGAGACACAACACCCAATATCCACAATGTAAAGGAAGGGAGGCTTATTTTGGAACATATTTTTACAAATTCTCTGTGGTTGGCAGGCTCCAAGACATCAATAGCATAGTGAAAAGGTAAGAGGATATGTAGTTATCCCATTGCAGCCAGGAAGCAGAGAGGGAAGGATTAAACCCTTCTGGGTTCTGCCTCTAGTGCCCTACGTCCAACCAGGCCACTTCCAAACAGCAAGTCACATTTATAGCATCCTTATGATCCAACCATATTCTAAAAGCTCCATCTCTGGACATACGGTTTAAATCATAATATTCTTCCCATGGACACAAAATGTCACATATCTATCTCATTAAGCAAAATGCATTAAATCCATCTCTGTAAGTTACTAGCTTTTTTCTAGCATTGCTGAAATTTAGAAAGTCTCTTTAAGACAAACTCTTAGCTGTAATCCCCTATGAAAGTAAAAAAGAGACTTAAAAACCCTAACACAAGGTACACATTCCCATTTTAAAGGGAGGAATAGATAATTAGAAATAAATATGACCAAAGCAAGATCAAAACACAGCAGGGCAAACATTAAATCCTATAGTTCCATGTTCAGTACCTTATAGCAAGTTGTGTGGCAAGTTTAGTAGGACATGTGCTTGAAAGGGCTTGGATGGCCCTGTTCCTGTGGCACAGCTAGTTGTACCCCCGTGGACTCTTTCTCGGGGTGCTCTAATCATTGCCTGCAGCTTTTCTCAAGAAATGCTCTGTGTTTCTGGCATTTCCAGATTCCTGGACCCTCCATTGCAATTTTGACTTCACTCCCATGCTTCATACACTTCTTTCTCAGGGGATGGCTTGCCAGGCTTTTTTCTGAAACCTGGGTAGAAGTCTATGACCCTGTAACTCTTGTGTTTTGCTTGCTTGAAAAACCAGTACCATGCCAAGGTTTGCTGCCAGCTCTAGCAATAGATAAGTTGCTCTGGATCATGGCTAGAGGGGCTTCTGAGTGCCTAGATTGCTGATACTGTGAAACAAATATTGGGAAACAAATTCCCTCGGCAATCCCACCCAGCAGAAGCTTCAGCGATTTTCTTTTCAAAGAAAAATTAAAAATTTTGCACACTTGTACGTGTGAAGGATGGGTAAGACACCTTTCAATTCGGTGGACTTGCCATCTTTTTAATATCAGTCCTTTCAGCAACTATGATCTACTTTACCCCATCTTTGCAGGTGCTTCTTTTCTGGTGAACCTCCAAAGGTTTCCAATGATTTTGCTCTGGTGTTTGCTTTTGATTCCCACTGTAAATCTGAAAGTAACCATCAGTACTCATGCCACAGCCTTGACACTGGGCAGCACTAAACTTTTCTCTATAAGTTTCATTAGTCCACCATTCTTAACCTCAGTCTCTTGAAAATTCCCAGGACATTGGAACAATGCCAGGGTATAACACTCATGGTCTTTCAATCAATTGCCACTAAGTTCTTATTTCCAAACAAAACTTCCTCTGCCGGGGCTTTGCTATCTTTATTTTTATCAGCATTCTGGTTTCCTGAGCTCCATCAAGAATCTCTGATGAAGTTTGGTTTATAGCATTCTAGAGCATCTTTAACGAACATCTCTGCACCTTTCTGAACTCCTCCCATAAACCAACTGCAAACACTTCTGGACCAGATATAATCACAGCAGTGACCCTACTTCCTTGATATAAAGATCTCTTTTAGTCACTATGCTCACTGCTGAAACAAAATATCTGACACAATTTAAAGGAAAAGAAGGATTTATTTTGGTTTGTAATTTCAGGAAGTTTCAGTCCCTACTAAGCAGGTTTGAAATCAGAAACAGTATGGTGGGAGGGATATGGTATAGGAAAAGTTGCTTCCCACATGTCAAGCAAGAAGAAGAGAGAAAAGAGAGGAGACAGGGAGGGAGATATCCCTCCAAATCATGCCCTCTGTGACCCATCTCCAACCATGGCACGTTTCCTAACAGTACATTAGCTATGTGCCACTATGACCCAATCACTTTCCAAAAGCTCCACCTCTGAACACATAAGGCCTTTGGAAGGCATTCTAGATATAGACCATAATAGTGGGTATGTGTGAAGCTTTGTTACATATATTCAGTTTTGTTAATGCACACGCATTTACTCATGTGCATGTTATGTATAGGGGATTTATAAAATATAAAAATGAAGTAGAATAAAAAGCAGTATAATAGGTAAATAAGTGATTTTACTATGCTAACTTTATAGACAAACTGAGTTTCAGAGGTTTGATGCAAACTGGTGCAAGGCAAAGCATTAGTACATGGCAGTGATGTTTGCCAACTGAGCTCTTTGGCCCTAAGGCTCTTCTTGAGTTCTTCAGACTTAGATAAACTATGTTATTTTAGTAACTATAATGAGTAGGAAGTTTCCTCAAATTTTCCCACATTTCTAATTACTTAGCTATTTACAAATTTGTAGGTTAAATCTCAAATTGCGTGATTTTCTTTTCCTTCCTTTTCAGCTGATTCTAAAGGCTTGTCATGGTGGAGAAACAGCTTTAAATTTTGGGATGAAAAGTACATAAAAATCATGAAAAGGTAAACATCCCTGAGATGTTTCACAAAGGGGAAAAGTGGGGTCCAGAGTAGAAAGGAGATTTGCCCAAAGCCCTGCAGCAAACTGAGCAGAGAATGGATTACAACCTGAACTTCCTACTCCGATACTGGTCAACCTGTATTTTTGTGTTTCTATTCTAAACAAGTTCAAATTAAGGACTACATGGCACAGATAATTGGGTATTGTTAGGAGTTAGGTGCTTTTAAAAGACTTTTTAAAAACAACAATATCCAGAAAGTCAAAAGAAAAATTGCAGACACTGTGGAGAGTGATCATCATTTATTGGCTGTGATCAGATGGTATACATATTTGTTATGCATGACTGATCTGCTTCCTGATCAGAACCTAACGCAGCCTAGAAGCCTTTGCCCATCTTTTGTCAAAATTGGCTTTGTGTCTGAACCCAGCGTGGATTCCAGTCCGGGCTGGCTCCGGTGCTGTTTGGCTTGGGCTGCATCCAAGCATTGCTGCTGCCCAGCTGTGGGACCATGGTAAGATCCTTTAAGTCTCTAAACCTTGGCTTCCTCATCTGTAAATCAGTGACAATTTCACTTTCAATTTTATGAGATTGTTAGGAGAATTAGGCAAAATCCTTGGAGACAGCATTTAGCAAAGTGGTCTGGCATCTGATAAGAGCTTTAAAGTGTTAGTGACCAACTGATTCATTTCCCTTTTAGGTGGCACTTTAGGTATCCCAAAACCCTTTCATATATGCATCTCGTCAATCTGTAACAGCTCAATAAAATCCACCATGTAAGGCAAAATTCTGTAAAATCGCTAATAGATTATTTAATGGAAAGAGAATTTTAGAAGCAAATTGGAAATGATGCACTCTTAGAAATAAAAAGTATCAACCTGGAAATATATACTTAAATAGTACATAGCCCCATTAATATGTTATGATATTAATACCCCTTAAAAAACCTCCCCTCCCTTTGAAGTAGTGCCAGGAGTTTTTTTTTTCCCTAAGCGTCTGTGGTTGTTCTGGTGAGGCTACCTTGATGTCCTAACTGACGAAAGGCATTTATCTTTTATGGTCATTTTGACTTTGGGGAAGAATCAATAGACTATGGTGTCAAATCTGGGAAATAAAGTGAATAAAGACACACTTTCATGTTCTTATTTGACAGAAATTGGTATATCAGAAATCTATACTAATGGAGGATAAATGGGTGATTGGCACTGAAATCACTCAACCTTGGACTCAGGATCATAATCACAGACCCGTATTTCATCTCCCATGTTAAAATTTCTTAAAAACTGTAGTCTGAAGTAGCGTGCTTATGCAACCCCAGTGAAATGCACTGCTTGTATCCATGACTGAAGGCACACTTTAAAAGAAACTTTCTCTTACCTGTAGCTCACCATCAGCTAACTGCAAGGAACAAGCTGATGCTTGTCATGTCCTGTTACCAAAGTTTCAATGATGGTTCTTGTGTTGAAGATTCCTACCTTCCCATTGGATGGCATGGCACCAGTATTCACTGTATTTGTAAATTACAATGAATATATGCAATTTTTGTATTTTTAAGTACAATATCAGTTGAAATTAAAAAAAAATAAACAAAGAGCATCAGAGGATCCTGTCCAAAGAGGAGCAAGTTACTCTTCACTTTGAGAGTTTTACTTCCTCTGATGGGAAAATGGCAGACTAAAAGCTCAGGCTGGCTGCTTCCTGTTCCTCTGTCAATAAAGAGTTTGCAAAGCTGGAAGCCACGCACCAGAACAGAGAGGCAATTAGTTACCTTCCTCTTCTTTTGTTACTTGTGATCTTCAGATGAGAAGAGTAGCCAGGTATCCACAGATCAGTCCCGGCTTAGCACTTTAGGGAAACCTTAAAATTGACATCAAACTTCCTGCCATCTGAGTAGGGATCTGTTTCCAAGAAAACAGATTATAACGAGTGAAAAAGCGTGTTCTGATGAAAATTTGCATGTGGACTGGATTGTGAATCATGCTGGGTTTTGTGAGAAATGTAACAATCTGTGAACAGGTGTTCATCTCTACTTTTCTTGCAGCTAGGTTAAACTAGATTTACATTTAACATTCATTTTGTTTTTAATCTTCTGTGAGTACTAGCAGTGATTTTGGATTGCCAGGTTTATTTCACTCCTCCTTAAATCACCCATACCTCTGCAGAGAAGCAAGATAAAATACAAAGGCTATTGAAACGTCTTGCTCAAATGTCCTTGCAGGTTATCCTTTAAGTTTATGGGTTCTGTAAAAGAATCAAGCATGGAATATGAGGCCACTGCAGTGGAATTGGTGGTGGGGACTCTTTGCTAAGACCTAGAGAGAGTTCTATATAGTTAGGTTAAATACGATCGGGTGGTATTACCAGTAAGTATTCTAAAACATAAAAAAGGAACAAACTTGACAAGAATAATGTTTCAACATCTTAACCTATTTGTCTGTTGCTGACCACCCCCCTCCAGAGCAAATCAACACCACCAACTACTACTTTATGATGCTCAAGGATTGTTTGCTTCAAGAAGCCAGAGAGCTTTCCTCTCTTCCACAAAGTCTGGCACTTCAATTGGGAACTCCAGAAGCTCAGATGACTCAACAACTGGGAGCTGGGGTCACCTCAAGGCTTGGCCACTCCTACGGCTGGAGGCCTCGATAGCTGTGCTCTTGTCCTCCACTGTGGGGGGCTGTGGCAGGATAATCCCACATGGCTTCTCCACTTGGCATCTTTGGTTCCTTGTAGCATACACACTGGATTGCAAGCATAAGATCCCTCAGAGAACCAGGTGGAGGATGCATCACTTTCTACATAGCAAGCCTAGGAAGTCATATGGTGTCACCTATAGTCACAGTCCCATCCAGATTCACGGGGAAGGAAACAACTCCATCTCTTGATGGAAGAGTAATTACCTCGCATTGAAATAGCACGTGGTGTTTGGCAGGACCATATCTGGAAAATATGACAGACCACAACTCCTGACTGTACCCATCAATTCCCAGATCTTGAAACCCGTTGACGATTTCTGACAAGGCAGAGAATAAAGGCCAATGTGCTGACACAGCCCTGCATGAACTGACACTAGCATCCGTCCTCTGATCTCCTTTCCTTCCTTTGCTCTCTGAGCTCCAGCCACATCAGCCCGCTTTCTGCTCTGGAACATCAACCCTCTGCTCTCCTTGGAGCCCTCAAGCACACATCCACCCCCACCTGGAATACCCTTCTCCTCTTGGTGTTCTTCCTCCCAACGGGAGGATGTGTGCAGAATTATTTTCTGCTTTCAACTTCCTTTCCCTGTTTCTCCAGGCTGTCAGATTCACATGAAGACAGTGGGCAGCCACACATGTACATTTTTATTGCTCACATTCTGTATCTCTGAGCTACTGATCCTAAGAGAGAGTAGGAAGGATTTTTAAAGGCCATGTAATAGAACCTCCTTTTAATTCTCTTTCTGTGCAACAGGAGGAAAGAAATGAGGATCACAGGTCCTCACAGCCTTGGTGTCATCAGATGTTGGGTGTCTGCATGGGAGATGACAAGCCCCCCAGGGGCTTTTTGTGTTTTAGTTTTCAAATACATGGACCACTGCAACTGGGACCCAAATGCCCCAGTCTTTGTTAGACTGCCTCATCTTAACAGAGGCCAAAGTGGGTGTATTATTTGGCACTGCAGCTCCCCCAGAAGCCTCTGTTATCTCTTAGGGACACCTGGAGCCCGAGGGCAGGCCAATCACTTTATGAATATGAAGCCACGCTTCCTGGGACTGATGTAATTCTGCCGCCTAAACACTTAAAGCCTCTTCTCCAGCACCAACCTAAGCATGGACAATTTTATCTCCTCAAAAGAGACGCTTCCCTGTAATCCAGAGGTTGGGAAACATTTTCTGTCAAGGGCCAAGTCGCAAATATTTTAGGCTTTGTGGGCCTGTGTTGCAGCATCTCAGTTCTGCTGCTGGGCCTTGGAGAGAACCAGGCACAAATATGATGCAAAGCGTGGCTACGTCAGTGGGGTGTTGAAATTCTGTTTGTGGATACTAAAAGTTTTTGTCCCTATTCCACATACTTTTTATAGTCATTTTAAAAATATTTTTCAAGCATTTAAAAATTAAAAACTTCTCTCATGAGCAGCAGAGAAGAAAACAAAAATAAAAAGCAGCAAGGCTGAATTTAGCTCGTGAGCCTTAGCAATATAACTGGTTACTCTGAAATCATCCGTTCCCTCTGGTTCCCAGGAGAAACTAGTAAGTCACAGAATTTGCCAGGGCCAACCTGGTGTGATGGTTGCAGTTTTTAAATTTTTATATTAGAGCACTGTTTCAGCTGCTTTATTGATCGTACATAATCTTTAAATCTCAATGCTTAGAAATCTCAATGCTTAAATCTCAGGCTTAGAAAAGCCCCTTAAACTTGTCATTATGTACTGTAATCGTGTACTAATAAAAATAAAAATTGAAGATGATAAATAGAATTAGATTAGGTTCTTTCATAGTTTCCTGTATTTTTTGGTACTTACACTTCAATGTAATCATACACTTACCACTTACACTCTCTACAGGATTGTAAGTCATGGAAAAGCAGAAACCACAGTCAGTTTATCTGTACCATATCTTTAGTGCTAGCCAGGTGACTGGTCATGCTGGGAATTGTAAAAATCAAGTTTTCTTTTGTCTGGTTTTGCTCTTGAAGTAGAGACCCTAAGAAATGGTACTTACGACGCGAGGATAACAGAGCAGGTAATGGAATTTCTTGATAGAGTGTTAAGATGGGAGGAGCTCGAACCAAAATCAGAACTCTAACACAGCGAAGAGCGTAAGTTACAAGAGACCATCACCTCCCACATTCTGATAGCGAGACCTTTATTAATTATGGCATGGTTGCTCACATATGGCTTGCTGCTTGGCACAGCTATAATTAGTACTCATTTATTTGTTTGTCTTCCTTCCATGATTGGAAGGATTATGTACACTTCATCTAAAAATTGTCAAAGTAAGACGTAAGACAAAATGGAATTAGAAAATTGCATTACCTAAGATAAATGAGATGAAAAATAAGTTCATTGGGCACATTTCCTGGGAATACGGTTTTTGGAGAATTTCTTTTCTATTTTAGCTCTTGATTTTGTGTAGTTCTTACAGTTTTTCAGCGTAGTTTGTGTCTGATGCTCCCATGTGGGTTTAGAATGTCTGTATATGTTAACCTATTATTTAAAGTAATACCAGAGAAAGGCTGATTTGTTCCACAAATATTTATTGAAAATGATGGGTCCCTGCCTGAAAGAAGCACATTGTAGAATATGCTTACCCTAATTATTCCACATTTATAGCCCATTTTTTGACCTGATATTTATTTGGTTTAGGTCAAATTTGGACCAAACTATACACCCAGTAACAAAGAAGGAGGTTTGCACTGGGTTCTGGCTTCCTGGCTGTGCCTGGGAGTTAGAGCCCCAGTTTCTCCCTGGCCTGAGGCTCTCCCTTTCCTGTTCAGGTGTGAAGTGAGGTCCAGAGACAATGGTCTGCCCTGGCTTCATGTGAGGAATTCCCCGGAAGAAAGGAAGGAAATAGGAAGTGCCCTGGTCTGAGGAATCAGAAAACTTTGTGTGTCATCCAGGATACACACACACACACACACACACACACACACACACACACACACAGAAAAGTACCTCTGCATAACCTTGAGTAAATTGCTTTTCTCTTCCAGATCTTAATTTCTGATATGAAAAAGAAAATGCAAAAATTAGATCTCCAGAGTCTTATAAAGGGCCCACACTCTTGCATCTTTATCGTTGCATATCTGCAGTTGGAAAACCAAAAAAAAAAAAAAAAAAAATCTAAAGTCTGTAATTTTTACTCTAATTTTGTGAAACTTTTCAAAGATTGTAAAAAAGACAAGTTCAATACCTTTAAAGAATCTTTAACTGAAAACAACTAAAGATGAACAGGCTCTAGGAGTGACATGGTAATAAAATTCTTCCACAGGAGAAATCTTCAAACTGATTTTTAAGGGCCAGGGGGTTAGCTCAGTGGCATAAGTGCCTGCCTTGCAAGCACAAGGTCATGAGTTTGATCCCTGGTACCCTGGTGCCAAAAAAACCTCCTGATTTTGAGGATCATTTGGGGGGCTCGCAGTGAGCCCCAGTCAAGCAGCAGTCAATGAGGAAAGACTTTTTAGTTTAGGAAAGTTACCATTTTATAAAGCATCTGTTAGAGGCTAGGAACTGTCCTAATTACTCTATGTCTATTACTCCCATTTAATCTTTTCAACAACAGTATCTTATTATAACAGAAAATTAAAAGCATTCTCTTCTAACAGGCCAGCACAGAGCAGCATGCTTAGAATAAGGATGGAAGTGTGAAGGGAACAATTAAGGATGCATTTTTATTAGTTCGTGGTTCTGCAATGAAATGCTAGTGGTTATTTTATTCGCCAAAGACTTTCTGACAGCCTTCTTGGGCCAAAGAAAACTCACTGGCTATCCCATGTCACTGCAGTTGAAATAGCATGTTTAATTGTAAAGGATAATGGGGAGGGGATGAAGGGGGCTGCTGAGGAGAGAAAGGGTCCAACTGGTTTGTGGAGAGGAGTGTGTGTTTGTTCTAGATTTATTAGCTCGGGAGGTCACTATGTGTGTTCAATAGTTTAGAAGGGTGGGTTGGGGATGATTAGTAGGAGGATTTGGTCTTGGTAAGGATGCATTTTTGCAGGGAATTCAGAAACCAGATTACAGTGACAGTGATGCATGAATGCAAAATGTCCTGCTAGGTACTAGTGACAAAGAATAGGATGTGGGATCCACCGAGGAACCAGGGGAGGGTGCTTCAGGATGGAGAAGCAAGGGGAAGCCTGCAGGAGGACAGAGGGAAGGAGAAGGAAAAAAACCAGTGAGCATCTTCAGCCTGGGTCTTTCTGTTTCCTCAAACTCAGTATTTCTCACCTTCTCAGAAAGCAAGTTCTACCCATTTCATTCCTGAGCAGTAGGTTAATCATACGGAAATGAATTGAGCTTCTTTTTATTTTATGATAGAACTAATTTTCTTTCAGATTTTTCCATCTCATTAAAAAGCATCACCCAGATGTCTTTGTTCTTGTTTTTTTCAGTGCTGGGAATTGAACCCAGGACCTCTCACGTGCCACAAAAGCGTTCTGGCACTAGACTATGTGGCTAGGCCTGCTCCAATTGTTTGTATCTGAAGCCTGGAAAGCATCGCTGATTTCTACCCCTCACCCCCCTGCCACATCACCAAACAGATTTTGTCCTGCTGCCACCGTGTCCCTGACTTCGTTCCACATTCTGAGGTTCTCACAGGAGGGTGTTCTTTTGACACAGAAAGGCAGGCAATGAATGTAACGGAAAGCTGACACATGATGTTGGAAGATAGTAAGTATTAAGAAAAATGCTAAAGGAGGAAGTGTTATAGGTGTTTCTAGAATTGAGGGCAATGCAGTTTTAAAGAACATGGTTGTTGAGACCCCTGGACAAAAGTGTTTCAGGGAGGGGGATAGAAAAGCTAACAGCATAGGATCAGGGAGTGCAAGGATCAGGGAGAGGCTGGCATGGCTGGGGCAGAAATGGAGAAGGAGCAGAAGAAGAGGCAGAGCAGAGGGACAGACTGCAGGTGCTGCGGGTGTTAGGCTGAAACCCAAGTGATAAGCGTAAATAGCCAAAGGTTTTAAGCAAAAAACAGTGCGAGAAGTTCCGTCACATGTCTGCTTTCAGGGTACTACGCTTTAAACACTTCCACACTTGTCCATCTCCACTGCCACCGCCCTTGTCTAAACCACCATCGTGTCCTGCTCAAAGTTGTGAAGATCTCATACTTGGATTTCACATGTTTTCATTCACCCTTTCAAAACTGTTCTCTTGCAGCCAGCAAAATAATCTTTGAAATGCATATTGGATTGTAGCACATCTCTGCTTAGAATGCTTCAGTGATTTCTCATTGCACTTTGAGCAAAATCTAAATTCCTCTCCATGAAAAACAGTCAATCTTCTCCCGTGGAGCTCTGCAGAAGCTCTGTGAGCCTCTATTCATCCCGTAAGCATTCAGCCCTCTGTTTGGCTCTTTGTACCTGCAATTTCCTTGCCTGGAACAGTCCTGCCCTCACTCTTCACAGACAAATCCTTTCTATTCTCCTAAGTGTCATTGCAGATGTCTCTTTCTGAGGCTGTCTGTCTGTCTGTCTGTTTATCTGTATGACTGTCTGTCTCTCCCCTGTTCTTCGCATTTTGTGAAGTCCTGCAGACAGGTGCAGCTTTAGAGACTGCATTCATTTTTCTTTGCTTTTAACTTCTCTGTCCTTCTAGACTGTGTATTCTATGAAGAAAGGATGGACCTGGATCTTAGACACGATTGTATCCCCAGTTACACTGGTACACGGTACATTGTTGTTATCACTCGGTAAAAAATTGACTGAAAAAATGAAATTAAAAAAAAACAGATCTAGATTCTATAGTGGTTTTATTGTATTAGTAGGATCCAGAATCAAGCTTTGAAATTAACAAAGAACCATAATTTTATAAGCTATTTTAGACTTTTTCCTAAAGAAAAGAAAGACCAGTAGGTACAATGTGAATACTTGAAATGGTCACATTTTTTAACATTGTAAAATGATATTTTTAGTGTATTCATTTCTCCTCTAATTGTTGCCACATTTATTTCAGTTCCCATGGGAACCTAGAGAAGGATGTTCCTTGTTTTCTCCGCCCCTCTGGGCTTCAGTGAAGGAAAATGGACCACAGAGGGACTTTTCAAGAGCTGCATCAAGATGTACTGTTCATCAGGGGCTTTGGGCCAACAAGTGCTCTCTAGGGACCAGCTCTGCCCACAGGCCGTGCTGGTAACCGCGGAGGAGGAAGGGACAAGGCTCCGGGTTTACCACAGAAGAGAGGTGGCTGCATCAGTGAATCACTTTGGTACCCAAGCAATACATAATGGGATGGGCTTTGTGTAAGGTATCATAGGGTTAAAGAGAGACAAAGCTTTCTGGAGAGACATTGCTTAAATCATGTTTGAGGATTTTCCCGGGGTTAGCCCAAGGAAAGAGGAAAGCAGAGTGGGAAGAAATATGTGGTCAATTTTCTTCCTATTTCAATGGAAAAACATGATGAATTAAAACAAAGGATAAAAAATAATTAAACCTCAATAAATGAAAACTTTGTCCATTGCTTACATCTATGTGTGAAGGGTGGATGGAAGCCTAACTAGGAAAGGTTGCAAACCAAGTAGAAAAAGACATTCCTACACCTTTATCATCTTAGACATTGGCAAGTAAAAGAGGCCACTGTCACCCCTGTGGTTCACACAGGTTTCCTCCTGATGTGCGTGTGTGTGTGTCTGGGAGAGGATCCAGTTTGAAAAGGGTTTTGCTGACCACGTCGCTGGTTGACATCTGCAGCACCAAGAACATAGACGATGTCACACTCTACCTGGCTGGTCTAGGAATGACGTTTTCATCAAAAGAGGATGCCCCAGCCATCTACAGCCATTTACTAATAATCAAATCCTTTTTCCAGTGTGTCTCAACAATGAAAAAGGGGGTTAACTCAACTCCCAGGAATATTCAAACTCTTTTTCTGCCTTTCTCCATTTGCCTTTTAATCTGCAGGTATTGCCTTCAGTTTCTGCCCAATATCTCTTTGTCCAAATTTTCATCTTTTTGCCACACTTGTGCACATTTCCCCCTTTGATCCCAACTCCTACTGCCCCAAGAATTGTAGGGAGAATCCTCCTTCCCAGTTGGGGGTGAGTTCTCAATTGCTTTGTCATACACCCATTGGTAGACTCATTGGGACCAAATATGCTATCATAGAATTCTAGACTGTGAAAAGCAAAAGGAAACTAGTTATCCTATTGCAATATGTTCAATTCACAGATGGAGACGGTCCAGAGAATGGAGACCAGAATAACTTCTCAGGGCCCAGAATGGCCTAGTAATTAAGGTGGTATGCTCACAGTTCAACTGTTAAGTTTATGAATGAAGCTCAGAATTTCAATTTCTTTTGTTGAATTCCTGTCTCTAGAAGATACTATTGTGTCACAACTCTATCAAAATGCTATCTTGAACATTCTCCTCATGAAACTAGAGTACAACTTTCCATCTATTTTTATGTTTAAAATATGGTAATAACATTTTAAAAATCATTTTTCTTTTTGGCATTTTTATTGATTCTTTCCTCAACAACCCAAAATAATTAAATGCATAACATGGAGCCAAAATATATGGCATCATTCAAGTGTTTATTCTTCATTTTGATCTGCCAAGTTAGAGACCTGCTTTTTTGCAAAGCTAATTCTGCAAGAGAGGGTTCAGAACAAATGCTTAGGATAATGAGGTGCCTGGTATGAAACCTCAAAGTTTGTAATGCATCATCTCATTTAAGACTTGCAGCAGGCTCCTAATAAGATTACTCTTTAAAATTAAAAAAAAATAAAAATAAAACAAAAGATCACTCTTATGTTTTCACTTTGAAGGTAAGTCATTAAGCTCTAGAGTAAATTGTAGGGAGCTAGTATATCAGTCCCTTTCTGGTATTGGCAGAATTAACATTTGAGCTTTTAATCTATCTTACTTATGAAAGAAACAAGCCAGATTGCTTCCAAGGTGCAGTCATTGGACTTATTTCCATAGTTTAGGTGTCACAAAGGGATGCAACACTAAGGAGCAGTTTCCAATGCTGGCTGGAGCCTGAAAAGGATTTCGTTTCAGCAGACTCTTGTCTACGAACTGTGAGGTTAGACACCATGGCTAGGGCAGATAAACCAGAAAGTCATTTGCATGATTTTTTAATGACTTATCTTTTTTTGTTCTGTAGTTCTTCCTGTTAGTTCCTCCCTTTCTCTTTCCTCCAGAGATAGTCTGTTCAGAATTGTTTTGGATTCTCGGAACAACAGTTAACTTTTTCCTTAGGTCATATGGTTTAACACTTTCTCTCTCTGCTTTACAATTCATTTCCAGTATTTTTCAGGTTTAATCCCTCCTATAAATCCATTTTTACATTCCTTATCACTGTCATGATTGTTACAACTCTGCTAATACATTAATGTTTAACTTTAAGACTGTAGTTGTTATTAGACAACTGGGCTTTAACCAGAAACACAAAATAATGTAATCTCTTTGATTCTCTTACAGGTCCATGGAGAAATAAAGTGGTGGTAAGAACGATTATTTCAAGGTCATATATTTGCATGTAACTTGTTGGTAAACATAGTGCATTAATCCAGTGGCTGCTCCTCACTTTTCACTTTCATGGCATTAATAATGCAAATAGCTCCTTCATCTCCATTTCTAGCCCACATCTTTTACCTACCGTCTAAATGCTCACCTTTCACTTAGTTTTGAAGCATTACTCTTGGAAGTCTTTCTTTTAAAGCAAATTAAGTCTTTAAAACTAAACTGTTATTCTACTAGTGAGGCACTTAAACTGGAAGCCAGTAGTCATATGGCTTTGGGGCACAAGAAATACACCTAGTTCAAATCATGATGTGTTGTAGATACACAGGATATACTCTCCTTGAAAGACTTAATACAAGAAAAAGAGCAATACCAATGATAATATTCTTTAGCATTTTATGTGTAATGGTATCTAGTCTTTACTCCAATCATGTGATAGATGCCATGGTTCTTTTCATTTAAGAGACGAGATATATAGACAAAAAGTATGTGTGCACTGTTATATAACTTGTAAATTAGAGGCTTTGTATAACCTCTGTTCCTATGAATGTTATAATACATAAACATTTCCATATCTATCTATCTATCTATCTATCTATCTATACACACACACACACACACACACACACACACACACACCATAGGCCTGTCTAACTGGTTCTCTTCCAGAGGATCTACATTTTTCTAGTAGCTACAGTACCATAGACCAACTTTTCAAATATCTGTGCCCCCAGTTGAAATCTCTTTTTCTCTTTGAAATGAAATTATGCATAACTTAAAGAAAAAATCATTTCTCTGGAATAGAGGTTTCTAAAATTACAGCAAAATCCATTTTCCTAACTACAAAGGGAGAAGAAAATGGTAAAATGTGAAGTTCTGTGATGGAAAATGAATTTCCATTCTGCCTAAAGCTGCATTCATCATGTCAACACACACAGACACAAAGAGACACACACACACACACACACACACACACACACACACACAGTGCTGCCCTTCCCAGACTTCAGATATTTACAGCTTGGTTGAAATGTAAGAATACACATAGACAAAAATTATAGCGTTAATAAATTTCCTCACAGAGGATAACATTGAAAAACATTATGCCATTTCAGAACAAATCAGTCCTAGCTGATTTCTAGTTTAGAATGATTGTTGCTTCATAAACTGAGCATCAATGATATGCTTGTTTGTGTTTGGGGGTTTTATTATGTGAAAAATACATTACCAGAGACACTAAAATCATACTTAGTATAGTGAGATGCTCATTTCAGGAGAGGTATGTGAAAATGAGACAGAATGAGTGAAATTAAAGTCACTCTTCCTGTATCCTGACTCTAGGACAAATAGCAATGGCATAGCATTGAGGAGAGACTTTCTCCTGTTATTTAAAGATATTTTTCTACATATGATATGAAAAACATGTCTAATTTTTTGAATTCATGCTAGTTGATTAAAAATACATGTCAGTTCTCGATCTTCCAGGATCTTCAATAAATTATATTTAATAAATTATTGCTTATGAGCCTGTTGTACATAAGACCCTCAAGGAAGAGATGCTTGTGACAGCAGAGAGAGAAGCAGGTAACCTGCTGTGCTTAGGGAAATCCTACGCCAATTCACTCAGTCCGTGTATTCTCTGTGTCTGCACTGTCCTAGGTGCTGAGGAATCAGAGATGAATTGAGATTATCTCTGTGCTTAGGCCACTCAGAAAGTTCATAGGTTTTGCTATAAACAAACAAACAGAAATGGAAATATCACGAGTATTGTTCCTAAAGGTCATATAAGTTACATTTTATCTCATTGTTATTATTATTATTATTATTATTATTATTATTATTATTATTATTACAAAAAGGAAGAGGAACTGGCTAGGAGGGAAAGGAAGGGTAAAAAACAGTTGCATAACTTCTTCATTGATGAATTCTCCTGAGGTGCCAGAATAGAAATAGTTTCAGTTTTGGAGAAGGCGTGAACAGATATTGTACATAATTGAATAGAAATAGCTGAAGGCTTGAATGGTAATTTTTTTTTATCTTTTAAAGTATCTGTTTTAAACTGCATGGAACAAATGCACACAAAAGACCTAATCTGTTCATGCACTGGTGTGAATCTTATCCTGAGATTGTACTTTTTTCAGTAATTTTACTGTGTTTATATCCAAAGGTGTTTTTTTAATAATTATTTCACTTTTAAGACTAAAAATTCAAGCTCACAGAAGAGCCACTAAATGTCCAGTTGATTTGTCTTATAAATATTTACCTTGTGTTTGTTTTTGATTTGTTGTTCTCTCCTAAGATCATGACTTTTTTCTCCATCTTTAAAAGCTAATTTGCTAAGTCACTTCAAAGGCAACTTTTGACTTTATATGCCTAATCTGGGATTTATAATATTTACCATTACCAACATGAAAGGCACTATCTATATCAACTTTGTACCTATTCCATTTTCTCTCCTCAAAGTACTTTGTGACCCGGGTAGTCATCTAGATCAGAAAGATACTGAAAGTTGTAAAACACACACAAAGCTGTGCTTTGTTATAACATGAGTATGCGGAAGGGCCCTGGCCCTGAGGATGTGCCGCTTCTAATGTGTGTGCCTCTATCATACATCCCCCCATTTTCCCCACTTCACTACCCTGGGTTCATCCTGGACTGGAGCATTGAAGAAATCAGAGCAAAACCAGGACATCCACGGTCCAGCCGCAGTCCATGGAGGAGAGATGCTGTGTTCCAATGGCTGTGTCTGGTTAGTCTGAGGAACACTGTGCTCTGGCAGATTTTCCAGAAAGCTACCTCTGTGCTCTGTTCCCTGAGAGCATGGCCCTCGGAAGGCTCAAGAGGCCAGTACAGCTGGTTGTGGATCCCTAGGCCTGGACCTGGGGCTCTGAATGTAGCGTGATCACCTGGCCTGTTCTTCGCTCAAGACCGCAGACGTCAACCGCTGTTCCCAAACAGCTCTGTCATCAATGTCCAGCCCTCTTTTCCAATGAACTTTTTGTAAACATTTAAAAGACAATATATTGGGTTTTTTGATTAGGATGTAAACTATACCCTATGTGCAGAATGCTCAAAGTATAAATTTAAAAAGTAATTAAGCACTGTGATAGTGCCACCCAGAGACAGCCATTGCCAATACTTTATGAAATTCCTCATAGATTCTATTTCAGTACTGAAGACAATTTTTTTTAACAATTAAGGATGCTATTAAATGTGCTATTGGGTATTACACCTTGTTCTTTTAATAGATTGTGAATCTATTAGATTGTAAATATGGTCTCCTGTCATTTGAAGATACACACTTGTGCGTGCCTGTGTGCGTGTGCACACGTGCACATAATGTTTTTTAGTATTTCCACTTACAATTTTAAATTACTGTTAGAGACCTGTGTAGGAGCCCATATAATATTTTTATGCTATTTGTGATAGCCCAAACCACTTATGGCACTGCAAATCATGTAATTCAGTGTCTTCATCTTCAGTTTAATGATTCTCTGTGCCTAAGTGCATTTCATCTATATTTTTACTTTTACATCAAATTTTTAAAAAATAGTAAAGCAATGCTTATAGGAAAGATAAAAGACATCTAACTGCATATTCATTACCCAAACATTAGTTACCTCTAAAAGACAGAAGTTTTTGCTTGAGTTTATCAAACAGGTCTGTTTAATATTGAACACTACAGAAAAATGAGGTATATTTGGTTAAGAGAAGATTTACAGCACACAATGGAAACTATGAGTTCCCAGCAGTTCAAAGACTTTATTGCATAACTTCTAAGGTAAGAGAAACCTCCAGATATGCAGTCAGTTTTTGCCGTATGGAAGTTCAATCAGGGACCTAGGCTCTGAGGTTTTTCATTTCCCTCATGACTTCACTTTTCAAAATTTCACGTTCTTGCTAGTGGAGCTCCTCACTCCACACCCAGGGAAGGAGTCAGGAAGCAAAGTAAATACAACATGCTGTATGGAGCCACATCCAGAAACCGAGGGGCTCTTCTTGCAAGTTTCACGCAGCACATTTGCTTAAATCTCACTGATCAGAGCTCAGCCAGTGCTGGGAATCTGGGAATGTATCATTTATCACAGGACACAATCAGACTTCTACTACTCATGGAAAAGGATGAACAGTATAGTATGGGTAGACAATTAAAAACATAATGCTTTACATAACTACTCAAGGATTACCTGTAACTTCAGGTACAATTTTAACTGGCTCAAGACATTATCAGGACCTTGGCTCTATTTTCAGAGATTCCATGGCTGGTTTCCTACGTGTGTTACTTTTACTCCCAGACTGATTCTAAAATGGAAGCGATAGGGGCTGGGGATTTAGCTCAGCGGCATAAGCACCTGCCTTGCAAGTGTGCGGTCGTGAGTTCGATCCCTGGTACCGATAAAAATGAAAAAGACAAAAAAAAAATTAAAAAGAAATGGAAGCAATGGTTGCTGCATTTCATGAAATAATATCCTTATACCTCACTGTCCAGAGAAAGAGGAAGACATTCTTCCTCAGACATCTCACAGGGGAACAAGAATAGTTTCTCCCCTAGCAGGAGGTCTTGTGTACTACTGACCTGAACTGGATTATCTGCTCATGCCTGTATCAGTCGTTAGGACCACTGAGGTATGATATACTGATTCAGACAAGCAAGACCATCCCTACCACTGGCAATGGGTTTAGCTTCCCTAGAATACAGGTTGGCTGGATTTGGGATTCATTACTACTGCACATAAAAATTGGTGTGATCAGCTAAGGAAGCCAGTATTCATTACAGCGTTTGAGCGACTTAACTCCATCCTTTCATGCAATATGCTGACGTGGCTATTCCTTTAATTTTTGTTAAGTAATTTTCCAATATCATATTATTTCCTTCTCTGGTTACCTCTGCCATTTTAAGTAGCACAGTTAAACCTTAATTTTATTGCTTATTCCATTACCAAAGGAAATGAACAACTCTTGATTTCTAATTTGTATGATGATGTTCAATTTCCTTCATCCATTCATCATACCTTCCCACTTAGACTTCCCAATTACTTTGCCAATTGTACCATTATTATAATAAAGTTGAGATTGAGAATTACACATTCTGTTCTGTTACAATAGTTAATTAAGTCTTTTCAAATATCCATTGGATCACTCTGAAAGTTTAAAGTCAGAAAAATGACATTTAAATCATTATGATACTATAAATATTGTTCCCTAAAGGCCCAGCTGATTGCCAGTGATCAAAGGCTCAGGTTTGTGTCACTCAAGTTCAGATGACTTCTATACTTCCAACTGCCACTAGATATTTAGTGGCATATTTAGATATACAAGAGCCTTAGTTAAACAGATTCAGCTCTCTCTCTCTCTCTCGCTCTCTCTCTCTCTCTCTCTCTCTCTCTGTCTCTCTCTCTCCCTCCCTCCCTCCCTCTCTCTCACTCTCGCTTTTTTATTTCTTCTTCCCTAAAAGACCTCACTTTCATGGTTAGATCATGATGCTCTTAGATCAGTGTCACAGACATCTTACATCCAAGAGAAAGATACAGGGACTCAGAAAAGAATTCTGAGCTTCAGTGCACAATGTGGGCTTATTGGCAGGTGAATGATAAAGTAGGCATCCTGAATGAAATAAGACAGAGGACCACACAGAGTGGGAGGAGGGAGTGCCTTGACATTTCAGTGTTAGTTGAGGAGCTGGCAAATACATCTGAGATTTTCAATTTTTAACATCAGAGAATCCAGGAGATGTGTGAGAGCAGAGGTGATGTTGAGCCTCGCACTTGGAACAGAGTTCTTGCTCAGGACTTTGGCAGATGGCTCCAGACTGTGCTTTGGTATCTACTGTACTAGACGGCTTGCTCCAAATTTTGAGACAGTCTTAAAACAAGCTGAGCTCTGCTCCTCTTTAATATCGAGCCTCTACTCTGCCTTGTCACACATCAGAAGATCAGCCTGATTGTGTTGTTACCCGTTGCATAAAAGCTCTTAATAGTCTGAGACAGTTAAGTACCCAGTACACTTAATGTGATCAACCAATTAATGGTGTTTTGCTTTATTATTGTTAAAAGTTTATTTCACTGTTGCTCACATCAAGAAAACCTGAATTTTAATCTTGGCTTTGCTCCACTTTATCCATATTATCTTAATTGTGATGTTTGCTCCTTTTAGCTTTATAAAATCATAATAGTATACCCTTCACAAAATTGCTATGTTAGTATGTGCTTACAAAATGTTTGCTATTTAATAATAAACAAAAACAATAATTTCCATTTATGCTTACCTTATTAACCTTCACAGCATGCTGAAATTGCCTGGGTCCAACCCTATCTACTCTAGTTTGTTCTAATGTTTGAAAAGAGAGATTTCCCCCTTTTATGAATCATATCCCCCAGAACTGAGCACAAATCATATCACAGAAAACTAATAATTATGTGTAGAATGGCCGGTCCCTACCTATTTATGTTGTTCTACTTCAAACGTGAAATGATAATTTGAGTCATCCGCTAGCCATGCTGTTGTAAGTTCTCATAATTAGTTGAATGATGTCCCATGGGGATCTACATGCATCCATAACCCAAATGTGTCAGCCACTGTCTTCCCTGATCATGTTCATCATCACCAGGTCACCTGGAGAGGGATCCCCACCACCACTCCCCATCATGAGAACACCAGAGTCTGGGCCAAAAAAGGCTGCTGGCCATGCCCCACATTCGCCTTCTCTGACCCAAAGACAAAGCCCCATCTCCGAGTCCTCGGTTCATTAATGGAACCACTGTCACTCAGCTTTGACTGGTGTCCAGAGCCCCTCTTGGATGTGTGTTTCATTTCTTCTGCTCCATGCAAGTCAGTCTAAGGGAACCTCTGTGGCCAGAGGTCATTCCCTGTGCGCCCACTCTTCTTCCCTTTCCCTGAAGCCTTTTCCTCCAGGGCTTCATTTCCTTATCATAGAGATAAAAGCTCCCAGGTTTCTGAATGGAAAGAATTGCCATGAAAATGAAATGGCAGGACCAGGGACCCAAAAGCATCTGATCCACCCTTTCTCTTCTTGATATCTTCCCAAAAGAATTAAAAGCCTCCTATGACAGTGATATGTGCATACCCATGCTTATAACATCACAATTTGTAATAACTAAATCTTGGAAACAGCCCAAATGCCAATTAATCAATGAATGGCTAAAGATCTTTTTTTTTTGTACAATAGAGCACTACTTTGTCATAAAGAAGGATAAATTTGGGACATTTCTGGGTAAATGGATGCAAACTGAGACCATAATTTTAAGAGAAATAGACCAGATACACATGTATGAATATCACATTGTATAAAATATGTGTAAGTATCACATTGTTTCTCTAGTGTGAGAAACTGAAAGGGTAAATAAGGCCCAAAGTATATAACTGTTTAAAAGGAAAGGGGAACTAGGGAGGGAGGAGGAAGAAAGGAAGGAAAGGGAAAAAATGAAAAAAGGATAAAATGGAAATGAAACTTTATAAAAAAGGTTGAAAGAGGGAGAGAAGAATGGGGAAAAAAGAGGCACCAATATATATCATATACAGGGACAAATTCCCTATGATGATGGTGATCATTATATAAAGGTAAAGTGTACCAGTAAACAATAATAAAAACTTTAACAGGGAATTAAAATGTGTTATACACATGTACCGACTTTCTAAAAAGAACATAAACATTATCTATTACAAACATGAATGTTTCATTAAATATATGACTTAATATTTACCACCTAATATACTTGTTTAGCTAATGTATTACTAGTTATACAGTTCTTAATTTGTCTCAACTCACAGACTTGTACACCAAAAACCATGCATTTTACCACATATATGTTTAAAAATAAGTCCTAAAGCTTATTTTTTAATCCTGAAAGTTGTGTTAAGATTTTGCCCAGCAGGTCCCACTCAGGAAGTCTGTCTCATTGATTTGGCAATTCTTGTGCAATAGAGCAGACTCGGAGGACTTCATCTTTGAAGTTCCCTTCCCCATAGATTATTCACTTGTTTGCTTTGTGCTATTAATAAAACATGTAGTAGTTAGAGGACAAAGGACAAGTAGTGTGGAAAGGCCTGGCAATCTCTTATCTGGACTGTGATAACTTCTTATCACCCTCTATCTGTCCAATTCTCTGCTGCATCAGGAAGTTGATTTGTCAGTGCTCAAACAGCAGGTTAACAACATATTGCCAGATAGTCAGTTACTAAGAACACGTTATCTTGGATTGATGTAGACTCATGTTCTCTTGCTCAATTCTGTTCATTCCTTCTGGAATAGCTTGGCTTCTGGGCAGCTGTCTCCCAGTTGGAGGCAGTCTGCAGCCTCTTCTCTCCTTCTTCTGTGGCTCCTCATCCACCTCTCATTCACAGACATGCAATGTCACTATGTTTAACCACCTGCTCTGTTTTACCATCCCTCCTGTATGCAAATCTATTTTGTTGCAAGCTACATCCTGTCATAGAAACGAGTGATCATCTTTCTATCTGTGTTGGGGTGATTTTTTTTTTGGCCCCCAAAAGTCCTTGGTTCCCAAGCAACTTTGACCTTCAGGCCAGGACAGATGCTGAGAAGGAAATCCAGCTGTTCCTGTGTCCATTTAGCTTCTACCAATTGTCTTCTCTTGCTGGCTCCTCTTGGAGTGCATCATCTCTTACCTCTAGCAATGTATGCTTTATCAAGGAAGGCAGAGATTCCAGAAGAAAAAATATATCAGTAAAATAGTTACAGAGAGTGACTGGAGGCATAAGTGATGTAAACAGAGTACAAGGCAGAAAATAATAGAATGGGACTAAGTGGTCAGGGAAAAACCTATCTGTAATGAGACATTTAAATTGAATCAGAAAGAAAGCATCTTGGACCCAGGAAGCAGCAAATGCAAAGGTACTGAGACAAAAAGGAGTTCTGCATGGCTTGAAACCCAAAGTTCGGCACGGTCTTTGCATAGAACAAAAGGGGAGTGCTGAGAGCTGGGAGAGATCCAGAATGTGAGCTCCCACGGAGGTGAGCAGTGTGATTAGTAAGACTGGCTCAGCCCATGAATTTGGGTTTGGAAAGTGGAAGATAGTCAGTCACTCCATTTAGTGGAATCAGGATGAATATGGCTCTCTGCAGTGACTTTGGCTTACAAAGAAAAAGTTATTAAAGATTTCCCTTCACTGCTTTATTTGGAGGAAATTTTTCTAAAAGTTTTTCTCCAACGTCTAATGATTGTTTATAAGGTAAATTGGATGCCTGTGAATGACTTTTGTGACTATACATCACACATGATTGTGTTTAGGGTATCATTTATTTTGTGAAGATTATTAAAATAAAGCCCACCACCTTGGCTTTATCATAGGAAATGTAATTACAGTTTGATTTCTGTTTCTTTGCAGGTGTATTAAAATGGTTTGTCCAACTGTTTATGTGGATAAAAGCATGCAGGCTTTAAGTCTGTGGAATCAAGAGAAACACTGATGCGTTTCACCAATTTAGATTTGGAATTTATTATCTACTTTCTTTTTTCCTTTCCCTTGTTCTCTGCCTACTTGCTCTCACTCTCTCTGTCTCTATTTCTTGTGCACACACACATGTACAGGGGTGATGATACAATGTGAATGTAGCTTTGTCTGTGTACCAGTTGCAATACTTGCAGCTTTCTTGGTTCTCTGCACCTGACCTTTTTTCAAGTCTGACTTCTGGCATCACAATGACTGTGAATTTCTAACATCAGACCAGTAATTTCCATTTGCAAACATTGGATAGTGTTTTGGTTCCCTTTCTTTCATTGCTGAGACAAAATACTCGACACCTAAAATTAAGGAAGGAAAGGTTAATTTAGCTCACAGTGTGTGGAGGTTTCAGTCCATAATCATCTGGCTCCAAGGCAGGGTGGCTTACGGCACAGGGGCAAGTGTTTATGGCAGTGGAAAAATAGCAAAAGCAGCAAGAGCAAAACAGGAGGAGCACAGAGGGAAGACTATTTGTCTTCTTTAATGTATGTAGGCTGCCCACTATATGGCACTCGCTCCCATAATCCCAGCACTGGACCATGAATTAATCTCAAATTCTAGAAGCCTGTCCCCAAGACTGCATGAGGATTTGTGGGAACATTTAGACACAAACTATAACAACTAGAGTTTTTCTTTTTGCTATCAAATGCTTTGAGGCCATATAATAAATATCCATAAGGTGAATGAATCAGTGGAACAAAGACAGCCCAGATTATTTCTACATTTCAAGTGTTTTGTCACTTTTCTCTTCTAAGATAATAATTTGAAAATTGGGTCTCATTGAAATTCCTTGGAGCTTTGATAAGTAGGGAATTTTTATATTTCTCTTTTTGGAGGCAAAGCTATTTTTAAAAAATTTGAAACTTAAAATATATATGTATTTATGGCATATGAAATTCAGAAAGCATAAAAGAATGTAAATATATTCACAATCATTGTTCTATATAATAAATATCTGTTGACAAAATCATGCTTAATACCTGAGTGGCATCAGTAGGAGGGATGGTATAGTTTATATAGTTAATCTCTTATTATTAGACATTTGAATTCCATCCAGTTATTCATTCTTATAAATAATCCTGCAGTTAACGCTCTTTTAGTTAATCCTTGAACACATAGCATATTACACTTGTGACACACTTTAAGAAGTAGAAATGTTGGGATAAAAATCACATATTTATGTTTTACTCATAACAATGGCTCTTTAAAACTAAGTTTAAAAAACAACAGCCTTTCCCTTATGGGACCAGTCTTTAGTAAAAACAAAATATAGCTACACAAAAGCAAAAAAAGGTCTATGCTTCAAAATTTACACTGAAGAAGACCGAGGCAAAACCACATTGCATTAATTAAGGCCCTTCAATTTTTGAACCAGCCAGATACTAGAAACGAATGGAACAAGAGAAATTTAGTGCTAGCTCTATCTGTTCAATCCACCCAGTTGTTGCACCTGCTTTCTTCACCCATTTAGGCAAAATACTCTAACAGAATTCCTACTTTGTATCTGGCAGAGTTCTATGGCTAGCGACCACATAAAGGGAAGTAAGACCTGTTCTTCACTCCTGAGGTCTCCACAATGCAGCGGGCTATGCAGATTCATAAGTAACTCACAAATAACAGTATACTGGTCACTACCCCAGTAGAGGCATAAATGAAACGTTTTGGGAGCAGAGATCCAGGAGTACTTTCAACCTATATATACAAAGTCCTCTTGTCCCCTTCTCTCTCATTAGAGAACACTGTTGAAAGTGGGAATGTGAGAAATACAAAAGGCTCTGTGGGGGCGGGGACACAGGATCTCCAAGGAGTCAAAGGGCATTGATAAATGGCAGGATTGGCATCATTTAGAAGGAACATTCTGGTGGCAGTGTCCTTGAGGGTACTCGCTCAGTGGAGAAAGGAGGTGTTCAGAGAAGAGGTCATTTGAAAATTACAAGGTTTGCGATAGAAAAGTGGTTGATCTACTCTGCCTCGGTTACTGTTAAAAATAAGATAAGGCATTGGTGTGTAATTTCATGAGTAAAAAAGAAATGTTGTGTTAGTTGTCACTGCTGCCACAAGTTACTTGGTATCTTAAGGCAACATAAATTTATTATCTCATAGTTCTTCAGATTAGATATCTCACTGAGTCTCAGTGCTTTGAAATCCAAGTGTCTAGTGGTTGCATTTCTGTCTGGTGACTTCAGAGGACAATCTGTTTCCTCACCTTCCCCAGCTTCCAGAAACAATTTGAATTCTTTCATTCTTGGTCCCTTCTTACATCTTTTTTTCTATTTTAAATTTTCATTATCATTACAATGTGTTTGTGGTATATAATTACATTCATCATGGGGAGCTGGTACACATACATAACACATCTTACTTCTTTTTATGTCCCCTTACCCTTCCATCCCTGAGCAAGTCCTCCTTGTGTCCTATCACTCTGACTATCTTTTCTGCCTTTCTCTTTTATTTTTACCTTTTAATAAGGGCCCACCCATTGATATAACCCATAGTGATCTGTCCATATCAAGTCTTAATTTACTCAGATCTACAAAGTTCCTTTTGCCAAGTAAGGTCCTATATTCACAGGCTCTGAGGATTAGCACATGTGTACCGTGAGGGAGCTGTTCTATCTTCCAGATTATAGAGTAAGACAGAGACAGTATCAGGTTGCTATACGGAAGACTATGTGACATCAGTGAGGAGGAACATTGGAGAGCAAGATCCCAGTTCCAAGACTTCTGATGGTTCCACAAAGAAATATGATAAGGAAGGAAAAAGGAAGAGACGGGTGTGATTAGCAGAGTGGCTTGAGGCAACAGGCTGTGTGGCAAATGTTGCAACTGAGGTGGAAGGGTAAGAGCCCCCCTGCCGTGGTAAAGGGAGATCAGAAATATTTGGGTTGGGGAAGTGGGTAGTGGTAAATTTAAGTTTGGATCTTTTTGTCATTAAGTGAATTGTGCTATAGCTTCTCTACTTTTATACTCTAAATAGCAAATGTACATCTGGGTGTGGAATAACGGATGAGGATGCCCAAGAGTGAGAGGTCCTAAGGGATGGCCATAAAGAAAGTTTAAAAAAAGACACGGGATGCAAAGAGGAGGCCATAGACAGAGGAGAAGAGAGAAAAAAGTGTAGGAATAAAATGAGGAAAAGATACAGACCAGGAGGAAGTCAGAGGGGACCCGGAAAAAAGAAAGGAAACAGGAACAGAAATGTCAACAGAGGAAGAAAATGAGAAAGGGACAGGCTCAGAGGTTCCTGGCACGAACGGGTCAGTCAGTTTAAATTTCTGGTCCATTTGAGTTGTGCTCACAATTGTAAGTTAATTTTTAAGGCTATCTTGGAAGATTTATTAGCTTTCAGAGGTTAATCGCTGCCCACAGCCTTTGTTTTTTCGGGCTACCAGTGAGTGGTGAATTATTCACCTAGTGGCCCCGTTTGGCAGCTCACCCACCTGCATGAAGCAAAGCTGTGCTCTCTCTTGCCCTCTGGCTTGTTTTATCCCTGGAACTTGGGGCGTTGAGGAGATGAGTTGTCACGATGGTGCTTTCCGCATTGACACTGTATCTGACCAGGTGACACGCAGGCCAGAACCCTAATAGCCCCCAGACCATTGCAGGCTGACAGCTCCTTTTACAGGTGGGAGCTTAAGGGGCTGCTCTGGTCTTATCAGGTGCTCAAGGTCACAGGTGATTGAGCTGAGAGAACACCTAACGCCTCCGGGAAACCAGGTATGGACCCATTAATATGAACAGAATCACTGAGGAAGACTGCAGGCAAAGGGGCACACTGCCTCTGGAGAACTTGGGCCGCCAAGATTCTCAGGAGCTCTCTCCTGAAGTGCCCCACAAGCAACCCTACCCTAGCACAGTCAGAAGGAACAACCTGAAGCAAACCGGAGAGGTTTCCACAGTAGAGACATCTCACGTGCTTTCACGTGTTGTGTGTTATCTCTGCACAGAGGAAGTGGGTTCTCAGAGGTTAACCAACTTACCCAAGGTGACCCCAGCGCCCGCAGTGAGGCCAGGGCTCTCACCCTGACTCCAACAAATACACAGCGCTCTTCTCAGAGGGGCACACACTGGCCAGCGAGAGAGGTGAGGTCTCTCCAGTCTGCCTCTGCGCGCAGTCCCCCATGCGCCCCGCAGCCTAGACTGCGCCTGGGTGCCCGGCGGGGGCGGCAGCGCGCAGGACAGCGGGGGCGGCCACGCTGGGGGCTCAGCCCAGAGGAGGACGATGCGCTGCGCGCCCAGGTGAGCTAGGGTTGGGGTCCAGGGTCTGCATCCCGAGGCCTGCGCGCTTGCGGGCTGGAGACAGCACCGAGGGGGCGGCAGGGGGCGGGGGGCTCGGCAGCGGCGGGGAGCCAGGCGGCGCGGCGGCGGCGGCGGCAGAAGCTGGGCTGCGCTCTGGGGCGGCCGCTCCGGCTCGGTCCGCCCGGGCGCCTGGCTGCCGCGGCGCAGGCGGCGTGGAGCGCGGTAAGCGCGCGGGGATCTGGATCCCGAGCCCACGTGTGGGGTGGGGGCGCCGGGGGAGGGGGCGGGGCTGCGCGGGGCGGGGGGCTCCGGACCGTACTCCGGGGACCGCTGTGCCGCAGGGACCGGCTGGCGGCTTGTGTAGGACGCGTCGCCAGCGCGGGACCACTGTGGGTTTGGGGCCACTGCTCTCCATCTGTGTGGGTAAGTACTTGTGACACTGCGTGTGTGCTCACCGACTGTAGGAGGTTGTGTGCGTGTGCGCGCGGGGTGAGAAAGGGCCAGGGGGAGACCGGCTCCGTGCATCCATAGCCGTGTGTGTAACTAGATGCGTGTTGTGTGGACTCCGTGGACGCTCCGCGTAACCGAGTGACAAGTGTGTGTGTGTGTTTGTGACAAGACGTGTGTCTCGAGCTGTGTAAGCGGCGGTGCGCGTGTACACGCTGTGCTGCAGGAAGCTTGCTCCGCGGCTGGCAGAGCTGGCGACCATCCTGCAGTTGCCAGTCACAGAATCCCACACCCAGTTCAAAATGCCCTTCTCTGCTCGCTCCGCGGCTCGCTGCGTCGTGTGCCCCGCTGGCTGTCAGAGGTGAAGTCCTGGCATCAGCTTGTAAACAGCAAAACCCTGGCTTAATTTCCCGTGTGCTTCGTGGAAACGAGCAAACAAATGTTTCTTAGGGTGCAGATTGGTGTGGATCAAAGGTGGCTGTTGATGGAGTGGTGGTGACGTAAGTTTGTCTTGTCTGCCTTCACGTTGCCTGGAAGTATTCGCTGGGTCTCCCTGGCTTATTACTGTTTCGTATTTGCCCGGTTCCCTGAGTGAAACTTCGGCGTCATGAGGGAGAAAAGAGAAGGCGCTGAGTGTTGCCAGTGAGCACAGCTTGGGAAAGAAAAGGCAGTGGTGCTCTAGAAACCAGAAAAAGTCAGACGCAAAACTAGAGCCCAGAGTTCTGACGAGCAGCTGCCATCTAGGAAATCTACATGCGGCAGAAAAATTAGTGAAACGTAAGGATACCTGGCAGCATTCTGAAGTCACTTTTCATCATCCACTGATTTTCCTCCTGCATCTTCTTACCTGTTACATTTGCATCGCTTCCCTTCAGGGAAATATCTTTATTATTGTTATTACTTTCTGTAGAGTGACAGTCATTTAAACTCTAGGAAAACTGTAGCACATCGAAGCTAGCAGTAGCATCAGGAGTGTTTAGTTCAAGTGGCCCTGAGCAAACAGAGGTCCCAAGGCTCAGAGGATACAACGGGGACCCTCGCACCCCAAAGACAAGTGTCCCTGGTTCCTCCCGTCACCTAGATTGCACTCTTCCTGCTAGGACTCTAGGTAGCCTCATAGCCAACAAGTCAAATGTGTCAGCCTTTGCCTTTACACACCTGGAGCCATTTGATTCTGTTCCTCCTCTCATTTCCTTCAGCTTCCAGACTAAAGGGGAGTCAGCTGAGAGCCATCAGGAGCACCTGCCACTCCAAACTATCCCGAGTGTTCCACCCAGGGTGGCACTCAAAGCAACTTTCTTTTCTCTTCTTTCAGTTTAATCAACAACCAACTTATATCTGTTTCCCTTAGTTGCTCTTGAATCTGCTTTTTCCCTTTTTTATTTCTACTCCTGCTGCTGGTTCCCAAAGATTCATATTCAGGAATTTCTAGAGGTGGGAACAGATATTAGAATGTAATCATTGAAAAAAATACCAGACAAATGTGTGAAGAGGAGGTCCTGATATTATCACTGTCAAACTAAGAAGTTAAATCAGTTCTTTGGAATAATCTGGACCTTTGGATGATTGTAGCAGTATTCAACCTAGATGAAGTCTCTCTGCCTTGCTGAGTCCTGATTTCTTCACTTGTGAAAGGAAACGAATCTGGTCAGTAGTTCACTTATAAAGTTTCTTTCGGCTCCAAAATTCTTTGATTGCTATGGATGTTTTTGTTTTAGCAAGAAACTTTTCACTGAATCCCGTATATTTACCTTCTGATATTTAATCATCTTTTGAAAGCAAATCTAGTTTGCCTTTAGAGAAAATGTAGTGATAAGGAGGAAAGTGTGTAATGCACAGTTGATCTAAATTTGAGGTTGAGAACTCAGGATACTTGCATGTATCAAGACAAAGAGTTTCAGAGATCTCCCATTCTCACCTCCCGTGAAATGCCAGTAACTTAGGATTTCTCAGCCTCAGCACCGTTGACATTTTAGGCTAGAGAATTCTTTGTTGTACAGAACCGGCTTGCTCATCAGAGGATGTTTAGCAATATCCCTTGTACTCGTTAGATGCCAATAGCAACCCCTGAGGATGACAGCCAAACATTTCTAAAGCATTGCTCAATGTCCTCAAGGAGGAGCAAAGTCCCCCCTACTACAGTTGAGAATCACAGTTGTAACTCAAACAGAAGTCCTATAGCCCCACGCACAACATCTTACAACAAAAATTGCTGTGTTGCTGACTTTCCGCCCCTTTCTATTAGCCACCCTGACACATTTACCTTTCTCCCTTCTGGAGTTTTGCTGTCTTGTTGCTATGCCTGGAAATACTCAAGATGCTGCTGAAGGCTGAGAAGCATTTCTGAGGCAATATAATAATTATCTTAATAACTCACATTAATCCAGCCCTTGATGTGTGCCAGGCACAGTTCTAAATGCTTTATGTGGATGTTCTCATTTAATCTTCATTAAGAGTCCTATGAGACAGAAATTTCTATTACTCTCATTTTAGACATATGGTGATTCAGACTTAGGTAAAATAATTCGCACAAGCTCTCTCAGTTGTGGAGTGGTAGACCTGGGGTTGCACTGAGTTGTTTTACTCCTGAGATTGTCATCTGAGCTTCCACTCTGGCCTGCCTTGCATAAATGGGATCTTGGTGTAACAGTGTGGGGGAAGATCTTAAATGCTCTTTCACCCAACTGTAGAAACAAGTCTACCTTTAGGAAGGAAGCAAGGTTGCAAATTGTATTCAGTTGAAATAATGTAATGTTTTCCCTCTTTAAAAATTTGTCATCTTCTCTTCATTATACAGAAGTACCTGGACAACATGCAGAGTGAGAGGGGTGAGGCAGGATTGCTTTATGGAAAGACACATGTGCAGGGGAAAGTCATAGGGTGAAAGGGACCACACAAGTCCCAATAAGATATTTTCTTTTCACTCTGTCTTGCCATGAGTCTGCACTAAACGTTAGATATCTCCTCTGTCCACAAAACTGCAGTTACCAATTCTCTCCAAATTCTTCCTGCCCTGCTCTCTGATTCTTCCATTATGCATACTCCTGAGTTTTTATTTTTGAGGTAGTAGATAGGTCTACGTATTCTGACTGCGAAAAATTAAAGTAAAATGTAAATGGCTACCTCAAAAGCTAATTTATAGGGCTGATTTAAAATATAGTCAGAATCAGAAAGACTACCTTGATATACACCTATAATCCCAAAATTCTGTGGGCTGAGGCAGGAAGAATGCAAA